>NC_055988.1:154948798-155251775 GCF_018446385.1 Zingiber officinale | reverse complement strand
ATAGACAATGAGAAAATCCTAGCAGGTCAATGTTGATTGGATACTTGATAATAGAAAGTCCCAACGAGTCTCAATTGACTTTGGGAATGGACAAAGAAACCATAAACTCGAGTTCATGGTTAAGTTGGGTAATCGATTAGCTCAATCGATTAGCCCAAAGACAGAGTGCATAATCGATTGGGACTTGCTCCAATCGATTAGGCAAAGTCGATTAGGAGTTTTTGTGAAAACACATAAGGACTAGAATTGATTGTATAATTGATTGGGCTTAGTCCAATCTATTGGGTCAATCGATTGAATAGGATTTCTCGTGAACAAAAGTTTGGGCAATCGATTGGCCTAAGATTTGTGAGAGAATAGAGGCTCGGTGAATCGATTGACGCAAGCGATTCAACCTTTCCCAATTGAATGGGCTAATTAATTAGGGCCTTTGTAGCGAGAGAAGTGAGAGCTTGGGAATCGATTAGGCCGCTTTCTCTCATGAACAGAAAGCTTCTAAATCAATTGGAGTAATCGATTAAAAGCTACCAAATCGATTGGTATGTCTCACCAATTGATTAATGATTTAAAAAAGAGTCATTCTGCAGGTTGTTGGATGGTTGGTTGATGTGACAATTGATTAGGCCAAAGCCTATCTATTATGACATGAAAAGAAGTTCAAACAACATCCATATAAAGGGGAGTTTGTTTAGGGTTTTCATTGTCGGTCCATGGGACTGTGAGGATGAAGTACTATTGTATTTCTAACCGATCAAGAGACATTTCCATGATAGCAAGCTAAGCATGATCTCATTGTAAAGTGTTTACTTTCATTTTCGATTGTATTCTTATTGTATTTCTCTTGTTCAGGATTGTATGAAGTTTCTCCACCTTCAAAAAGTTTATGAGAAGGAGTGTGTTTATAGTGGAGCTATGTGCACGGTATGGATAATTAGATTAGTCATCTCAAGGAAGTAGATACCAAGTAAATCGGAGGTGTTAGCATTGTGGAGTCTTCATTTCGAGTTTCCGTTACATATCATCATCAAAGAAGAGAACGAAGCTATTCATGACACTAATTTATTCTAGCCAAATATCATGAATGGTTAAACCACCAGTTAACTAATGAACTGACGTGCACTCTCCCTAGAGACCATCGATGAAGGAGATGAAGGGACCTAAAAGACACTCCAACAAAGGGTTAAATTGGCGCCTAGGAGATCCTGATAGACCACTTTGACACTCAAGTTAAAGTTTGCTCGAGGAAATATGCTGGAAGAAGAAGATAGAGAAGAAGAGAACCTGGTGGAGTTTAGAGAGTCCTGGCCTTTTTACCCTTACCCTCTCTAGGGTTTATATAGTTGTCAGAAGAGCATCTTATCGTCGGGCATTGTGCTGTATACTCCTCTATCATCCTCATATGAGCTAGTGGGGGAAGAGATCCAATAGTTGTTAGTTGCCCCCCATTCACCAAATGGCATTTGGTTGAAAGAGGCATCTAGGGAATCACATCTAGTTGCCCCTCCATTTATCTGATATCATGTGTTCTGGAATATTCATGGAGGAGCAAACTTATTAAGGAGGTGGTTATGTTGCCTCCTTATCCACGTGCCCTCCACGTGCTTTCAGCGGGCTACGTGGGGCATGGGTCTGATCCGAGGATAAATTGTTAGGATCCTTCGTACGGAGGCTAGAGAGGGGGGTGTGAATAGCCGACCCCAAATCGTGGCGTTTCTACAAACTAGGGTTAGCGCAGCGGAAAATAACACGTAGAAACGAAAGAAAAGAAGACAAACCTCAAACAAACCGATGTAACGAGGTTCGGAGATGATACTCCTACTCCTCGGCGTGTCCGTAAGGTGGACGAGCCCTATCAATCCGTCGGTGGATGAGTCCCTGGAGAACCGGCTAATAAATGCTCCTTGTGGGTGGAGAAACCTCGCCACAATACTTGTAACAACAAGAAGGAGTACAAGGAAAGCAAGAAGCAAATACAAACACAATATGAATGCAACACTCGCTTGCCTTCTCTGTCGACCGGAGGCGATGAAGCAGCAACTTCACAACCCAACAGAACATGACATAAGAAAGCTAAATAGCGGAAGTCAATGCTCTTCAGTAGAACTCATCGAGCCAATAATTCTACGGAAGAAGAAGAAAGAGAAAAAGGTTGGCCTTCCGGAGGAGTTAGGTCAATGGGGAAAGAAGAGGCGTCTCAAAGATAACCCTAATCCTCTGGTGACCAACCCATTATATCGTGCACATCTATTATCAACCGATCGATAATCATCGATCCAGGACTATCGGTTCTACACATATGAGATCCACATCCAATAACCCGAAACCCACTCGACATCAGTTAAATCACTTTAACGGGTTCGGATCATCAGACTGATCAGATAACTAGTGACTTGGTTTTTGCCCGAACCAAGTCCCAAGCCTTCCAAACCAACATTCGGTCAACTTTGACCTGTTGGTACTTCATTCCTAGCATCTGGTCACTCCCTCGACCTGCTAGAATTCCCCGCCAAGTGTCCGGTCAATCCCTTTGACCTACTTGGACTTTCCTCAACACCAGATGTCCGATCATCCCTGATCCATCTGGATTTTCCTTTGCCTGGCTTCACTCACCCGGACTTTCATCTGGCTTCACTCACCAGGATTTTCACACTGCCTAACATCCCAGTTAGGACTTTCTCACTGCCTGGCTTCACTCACCAGGACTTTCCAACTGCCTAACATCCCAGTTAGGACTTTCCCACTGCCTGGCTTCACTCACCAGGACTTTCCACACTGCCTAACATCCCAATTAGGACTTTCCCACTGCCTGGCTTCACTCACCAGGACTTTCCACCTGCCTAACATCCCAGTTAGGACTTTCCCTCGTGCCAAGCTCCCTGCTTGGACTTCTCCGTGCCAAGTCTCCATACTTGGACTTTTCCAGTGCCAAGTCTCCATACTTGGACTTTTTCCATTGCTAAGTCTTCATACTTGGACTCTTACCCGAATCAGGTCAACCAGGTCAACCTTGACCTACGTTGCACCAATAATCTCCTAAACATTTGTCCCATATCAAGAATACAACTCTTCCACGAGTGTCAAACATCAAAATACAACTCAACTAGGTCAACCTTGACCTAAGGTTGCACCAACAATCTTCCTAAGTCAAACATCAAAATACAACTCGAGTCAGGTCAACTCGAGTCAGGTCAACCAGGTCAACCTTGACCTAAGGTTGCACCAACAATCTCCCCCTTTTTGATGTTTGACAAAACCATAATCAAGTTAGGTTAATCCGATAACCTAACTTAGGTTTCCCAATATTCTTCAATGTTCTTCCTTGAACATTATCAAGAACATTCTCCCATTCTCCAACACTCTCTCTCCCCCTTTTTGACACACATCAAAAAGAGAGAATCAAGGTCAAGAGTTTCCTCCTAATGAAAGTCCCATACCTTTCATTGAAACTCTTAATTTCCCCCTTGATACTAAACTCAACAATCAACTTAGTGGCAATCCTATGTCACTAATCCTCAAAAGTCTTAAGGAGTAAAAACTCCCCCTAAGAGTCAACTCCCCTTGACAATTAGGTAAAAACTCCCCCTAAAGGTCAACTCCCCCTTGACCATTGCACCAACAATATCTTGGAGAGTTTCAAACCTTTAGAAACCCGAAACTCAACTCCCAAAAACTGAAATTTCAGACACCTGCTGAAAATCAGAAACTGGCACGCACTGATCGGTCCTAAGACCGATCAAAAACCCCCTGGATCGGTCCCCAGACCGATCCATGCTTCATTGATCGCACTAGATCGTCACTGATCGGTCACCATACCGATCAGGCCTTCACCAGATCGCACCAAGCTCTCTGGATCTTACTGGATCGGTCTGCAGACCGATCCATGCTTCACTGGATCGCTCCGCAGACCGATCAGGACTTCCCTGGATCGGTCCCCAGACCAATCCATACTCTGACAGGAGATTTCTGAAATTTCCTTCCCGAAATTCAGAAACTCCTAGAAAATTCCAGAAAATTCAAAAAATTTGAAATTTTGAGGATACATTCCTCATAACATATACTATCATGGAAAAATAGTTTTCTATGAAAATAACTTCCATTTTTTAATCTTGATACAAAGTTCAAAAACTTTGAAATAGTTCAAGTTTAACTCAACTTTGTATCACAATGTTCAATGATGAATGCAATCACTAAGATGGCTTCATCAAGGTTTTCCAAATCAATTTCAAAATGATTTTAAACCTTTTAATTTAGGACCATAATCTTAGGGCTAAATGTACATGACTTGTACACAAGCTTTCCCTATGATCCTCCATTTCTTGAATTAGGCTCATCTAGGTACAAGAACTATGCACCTTGATCCTAATTCATGATCCTAATATCTCACACACATCTAAAGTGTATCAAACACATCCATGGCAATTTTAATGTGAGATATGGGTTTAGGTATCTTAGACTAAGGTCTCATGCATTTTCTAAACACAAATTTGATCTCAATATCAAAATGTGTTTTTCATCCTTAAATCAATTCAATTGATTATTAATGCAAGAGATGATGACATGGCATAAAATGGTATCATAAATGAAAACATGTGCCAATGTCATGATGTCATGGCATAAAGTTTGAAACTTAAATAAACATGACATAAAAACTAGCCTAAGCATTATCATGACATTTCAAATGATAATAAAACTAAACATGATGTCATGACATGTGAGGACAAACAATCATGGCAAGATTTAGCATAAATAAATATACCTAGATTACCTATCTAAGTATCCTTAACCCCTTGGCTAACTTCAAATTTAATCCTAGATTGCCCCAGAATGCCAAAAATCTAATTTTGACACTTCTTGAACTCTAGATTAATTCATGCCACTTAAAGATCAAATTTATCCTCAAAACTTGGCATGTTTCATTTTTTTTTCGAGAGTTCTCTAGATTTTCCCAAATTGTGCCAATTTAGATTAAAAATGAAATTTCCAATCTTTAGGCACATTTAACTCTTCAAAGGAGTAAATGATAATTCCATTTCATTTTCAAAAGTTCTCAAAACCTTGAAAATGCTCCTTGAGTGTCAATTTCCTCAAAGTTGGGTTAACTACCCTTCTAATCGGAGTTGACACTCTCTAACCCATCTATGGGGTAGAGAAGATGCTCCTAGGAACCCAATACCTATTAGAGCTCATTGGGTTCACTAAATATTCACTAGGGATAACTTCCCTAGCAACCCTCCTAATGACCCTCTTAGGCTTTAAAGCCTTGGCCATTTGGGACTCATCAAGATCAACTCTAGGGGTGACTCCCCTTGTGACCTTGGTGTTGGTCTTCCTAGCCCTAGGTTTTGTTCCATAATCGAATGGAACATTATGATAAGTGGGCTTGACCACTTGAGACTTAGGTTTGTGACCAAAACCTTTCTTGTCCTTGGACATTGGTTTTTGACCCTTAAACCCTAGAGATGACTTCTCCAAGTTCTTAAGAGCCTTTTCCAAAGTATCAAGTCTTGACCTCAAGACTTGATTCTCCTTCTCTAATACCTCAATTTTTAATTTTTCATTTTTCTTTGAGGTATTCCTAGGCATATGTCTAGATGATTTGGGATTTCTATCTAGGTTTCCCTTAACCTTAGATGAGTTAATCGTAGGGTTGGCTTTCCTAGTGTTATCCTTATCTAGACTAACATCTTTGGCACCTAAGCACATATATTGGTTCCTAGAATTATCATGCTTATCATTCTTGACAATTGCAATAAAACTACTAGCATGAGTCTTATTATTATTGCAAGAGTGTGCCTTAAATGTTACCTTAGGGTTTGCCTTAGCTCCCCCTATCGACGTGCTCGATCTCTTGTCCTTGTGAGATTGCCTCCGATAATGTCCCCTTCGCTTGCATTGGAAGCACACCACGTGCTCCTTGCCCTTGCGTGTTGGGACTCCGACTTCCTTGATCTTTGGCGCCGGTGGAGTCTTTCTAACCCTCTTTGGACACTTACTCTTGTAGTGCCCAAACTTCCTACACTCAAAACACATTATGTGTAATTTTCTTGAAATCACAGTGTTTGAGTTACCTAGGGTTGTGGATGTAGATGAGCTTTCTTCTTCATCCCTTCCGGAGGTAGATGCCTCTTCTTGCTCCGATCTTGAACAAGAGCTCTCCTCCTCTTCTTCCTTGGATGTTGAGTAGCCCTCAACTCCCAATTCGCTTCCTCCATGATGTGAGATACTTGGCTCACTAGGCTCCTCTTCATGAAATTTTGCCAAATTGTTCCACAATTCCTTGGCGTTGTTGTACCTATCTATCTTGCACAAAACATTATTAGGTAAAGCAAATTCAATAATTTTTGTTACCTCGTCATTGATTTCGGATTGTCGGATTTGTTCTTTCGTCCACTCCTTCTTCTTGATAGGTTTTCCTTCCTCATCCATCGGAGGAGAAAACCCTTCTTGTACACAAAACCAATTTAACATATTAGTCCTAAGAAAATACATCATCCTTACCTTCCAATATGTGAAGTTGTCGTGAGACTCGTAGAAGGGTTGAATCGTGACATCTTCTCCATAGAGATCCATCTCTAGCCCGTGCTCCCCCGGGTGTTGATCCGTCGAAGAGCGGCCTCGCTCTGATACCACTTGTTAGGATCCTTCGTACGGAGGCTAGAAAGGGGGGTGTGAATAGCCGACCCCAAATCGTCGCGTTTCTACAAACTAGGGTTAGCGCAGCGGAAAATAACACGTAGAAACGAAAGAAAAGAAGACAAACCTCAAACAAACCAATGTAACGAGGTTCGGAGATGATACTCCTACTCCTCGGCGTGTCCGTAAGGTGGACGAGCCCTATCAATCCGTCGGTGGATGAGTCCCCGGAGAACCGGCTAATAAATGCTCCTTGTGGGTGGAGAAACCTCGCCACAATACTTGTAACAACAAGAAGGAGTACAAGGAAAGCAAGAAGCAAATACAAACACAATATGAATGCAACACTCGCTTGCCTTCTCGTCGACAGGCGAAGCAGCAACTTCACAACCCAAACGCAGAGGCTGATCGACGATGGAAGCTCACGCGAAGCTTGAGCCAACGAGCTCAACAAAGCTCAGCAAGAAGGAGCTTCAATCCGTGAAGAAGAAGAAGAGAGAAAAAGGTACGCGCAGCAGCCTCCTTTTATAACCTGCGAAGAAAGCGAAGAAACACGGAAGAAATCTGGCGTTGTGTCGCGGCTAGTGCTGATCGGTGCGGACCGATCAGGCTCCATGTAGATCGGTCCACGGACCGATCCATTCCTTCCCTGATCGGTCGATCGGTCCATGGACCGATCAGGAACCCCTGATCGGTCCACGGATCGAAACTCTGATCGGTCTACGGATCGATCAGGCGTCTTTCTCGCGGCTATTGATCGATCCCCCTACGGATCTGTGGCTTCGTTGCTTATTCTTGATCGGTCACCGGACCGATCAGATAACTAGTGACTTGGTTTTTCCCAAACCAAGTCCCAAGCCTTCCAAACCAACATTCGGTCAACCTCGACTGTTGGTACTTCATTCCTAGCATCCGTCATCCTGCTGTTTGATGGCCATGCAACCGTCGGCGTCTGGCTGACCAAGCGGACGTTCGGCAACACCGTCGAAACCGATCAGATGGATGTTCGCAAAGCGCTCGCTTCACGGGAGCTCATCGTGCTTCACTCACCAGGATTTTCACACTGCCTAACATCCCAGTTAGGACTTTCTCACTGCCTGGCTTCACTCACCAGGACTTTCCAACTGCCTAACATCCCAGTTAGGACTTTCCCACTGCCTGGCTTCACTCACCAGGACTTTCCACACTGCCTAACATCCCAATTAGGACTTTCCCACTGCCTGGCTTCACTCACCAGGACTTTCCACCTGCCTAACATCACAGTTAGGACTTTCCCTCGTGTCAAGCTCCCTGCTTGGACTTCTCCGTGCCAAGTCTCCATACTTGGACTTTTCCAGTGCCAAGTCTCCATACTTGGACTTTTTCCGTTGCTAAGTCTCCATACTTGGACTCTTACCCGAATCAGGTCAACCAGGTCAACCTTGACCTACGTTGCACCAATAATCTCCCAAACATTTGTCCCATATCAAGAATACAACTCTTCCACGAGTGTCAAACATCAAAATACAACTCAACTAGGTCAACCTTGACCTAAGGTTGCACCAACAATCTTCCTAAGTCAAACATCAAAATACAACTCGAGTCAGGTCAACTCGAGTCAGGTCAACCAGGTCAACCTTGACTTAAGGTTGCACCAACATAAATGAGGGAATGACGTTGATGTAGAGTGTCCTTGAGAATAGACAAAGTCGGAATCTACTACTGAGGTCTAGAGGGTGTCAACGACTGAAGCCGAACTAGATGTGATGCTGAGATGAGAGACTATGGCATGGAAGATGTTAGAAACTGAGGCTGAGAGAGTATGTCGATGAATGAGGTTGAGATAGAATTTCGAGATTTGAGATCGAAACATAGAGAATGTCGAGAGAGATGTCTTGATTTGAGGTTGAGACATGAAGGTATGTTAGCAACTGAGCTAAGACTGGGAAGGTGTCAGGATCTGAATCTGAGACAGAACCAATATCGACAATTGAGGTCGAGATTGGGAGACTGCCGAGATCTAAGGCCAATACAGGAGTGATGTCGGCAACTAAGGTTGAGACTAGGAAGATGTCAAGATCTGAAGCCGAGATGGAAGCGATATCGACAACTGAGACCGAGAAGGTGTTAGGATCCCAAGCAGAGAATGAAGTGATGTCGGCAACTAAGGTCGAGACTGGGAAGGTTTCAAGATCCGGAGTTGAGACGGAAGCAATGTTAGCCATTGAGACTGAGAAGGTGTCAGGATTTGAAACCGAGACAAAAGTGATGTTGACGATTGAGGCCGAGTTTGAGACAAAGTTGGTAGTTGAGACTAAGAGGGTGTTGGGATCTAAGATTGAGACTAGGAGGGTGTGAGGATCCAAAGCCAAGATAGAAGCGATGTCGATGACTGAGACCAGGAAGATGTCAGGATCTGGAGCCATGACAGAAGCGATGTCGGCGACTGAGACAGAGACTAGGAAGGTTTCAGGATCCGAAGCTGAGATGGAAGCGATATCAGCAACTGAGATCGGGAAGGTATCATGATTTAGAGCCAAGATAGAAGTGATGTTGATGATTGGGACCGAGACTAAGATAGAGTTGGTGGCTAAGACTAAGAGGGTGTTGGGTTCTAAAACTAGGAAGGTGTCAAGATCCGAAGCTGAGATGGAAGCGATGTCGACTACTAAGACAGAATTAGTGGTTGAGACTGGAAGGGTGTCAGGATCTATATTTGATCATATTTGAACCTTTGAGATGAGTGTGTTGAGAGGTGTCTATTAGACCCAAATCACTTTTAGGCTGAGTTTGACCACTGTGAGTCAATTTCACTTCACCTTAACTTTAACGGACAGCTCAATATAACTTTTAACCACGTAAGACACATGGAGGCGGTAGGATTCCACCACATCAATCACTAATTTAGATATCAATACGTTAAAATCCGTCTGTGACATGACCAAATCATGTGCTTTGGTCTTTAAATTTAGCGATCAAATTTAATTTTATCGTTAATTTAGAGACCCATCATTGAATATCAATGACCAAGAAAAAAAATTATGGACTCTTTTGATAGCCAATTTGTAGCTAACTATATTTAGTAACATATTAGCGATCGAATGTTCTAAATGCCGCATTTCTTGTATTGATTTTATCAAGTTAATTAGTTCTAGTTAAGATCCAATTTGCTGACGAAGGAATCCATCAAACTTGCACAAAAAGCTTCAAGGCCGTAATTAGTAAATGTTCTTTAATGTTTGTTGGCAACTTTTTTATATCCTTAATTTTTGGCTAATTAATGATATTGTCCTTCTCAATCTACTTGAAACAACACATAAACCTGCATAGTACAGTCCAATATAATATATATATATATATATCCTAACTGGAATGTGTACTTTCTCTTTGTCTCATTAGTATATACGAGATCAAAAGGTAACCAAGCATTTTCAATAGGTTGAGAAATGATTGTGCTGTGAACGATAAGCAATTTTCAGGCTACCTGTTGAGGTAGAGCCAACACTATCATTTCCTATCAAGTTCCTGCAATGGTGAATATAGTGCAAAATAAGTGAATATATGATAGATAGATAGGTAGATTTATTTGGCAAATTTAAAGACAGTTTTTGTTCAAGAGATATGATGATCTAGTCAATAAAAATGATGATTTTGGGGATGAACTTACTCTCGAGGACGAGAAATCCACAGTGAGCTAAGAGCACGTAGACGAGCATAATACTCTCCGATTGAAAGGAAACACTGTGTTGCCTGTCTCATGGTTAGATTGCAACGCAGTTGATGCAATGTTTGCTGTCTCAAATTGTCAGCCTTCAGAATCACCAAAGTAATTAAGTTGATGCATTGACAGTAGTCGTAAATCATAATATTTATAATATCAACGAATTATAATATTATGACCTAATACTTTATAATATATATATATATATATACCTGGCGGATGAATCCTTCGAGGTTTGCCAGCTGTCCTAATGCGATACCCATGAAGCTCGTGTAAATGCCGACATCGACGCTGAGGGAAGCAGCCGCACCGCCGCCCCCGCAGGCCACCGTCTCTGCTAAGGAGCGCTGGAGCTGGTGGAGTCCCAGCGACAGAGCCTCCTCCGCTTGATGCGACGACAGCTGCAGGTTGTACATCGCAATCACCTGCTGCTCCGTCAACGGATCCACCACAGGCACCACCATCTGCACTAATTCCCCAAGGCAATTTTTCTATTTTTTTAAATAATAATAATTTAAATAATTAAGTTTTTTAAACAGACGAAAATATATGTGTATATATTTTACTTTGAGAAGTTCAGAAGGCCGGAAACCACCGATCCAGAGAAAGCAGCGCTCCGCCGGAGTCCTCCAAGCTCCGTTCAAGAGGTGGATCGGGTCGGCCCTCGCCACGCCTGCCTTCAACTGGAACAGCTTGTCGTAGTGCGCCACCCACTCATCCAACATCACGCCTAGACTCACATCGGGAAACCGAGCCTGCACCGCCGCCCGGAGCTCCCCCATCCGCCGGCATTCCTCCTCCTGCCACCGCCCGTACTCCACGTCGAACGCAGCAGCAGCAGTACCTGAAACTTTTAATCAACACTAAAGCACTAATTTCCGCTTTAGTTAGGAAACTAATTAATAGTCTTGGTTGCTTAATTAATCACCGGAATCGGTAGCTTCATTTGATCTGCCTGCTGCAACTGCTAAGAGACCCTGAAGCAAATAATCCACAAAAGATTATGACTCGCTTAATTGAGTTTATTCCGTGCGTCAATTAAATTAATATTTGAATTGACCTGCGATCTTGCTCTCTCGAGCTCTTGCTCTGTCTGATGAAGCTTAATTCTACTGAACTCCAGTTGCTGCACATACGCCTGCAATCGATAACGACTGCATTAGCTGAATGTTTACATCCACAATTAATTGATACAAGACGTGCGCGAGTTCAAAGCTTTTCCTTCTTCCTCAACCGGCTCTTCTTCGCTGCCTCCCTGTTCTGAGCCAAACGCCTTAGCGTCTATATCCAGAGGAATCTAAACTTGTTAATTATACGTGTTCCTTTACTCAAAAATGAAAAACCATTGGTATATATTAAGGTGCAGTTGTTTAAGATGATTTAACTTAGAAAGAGAGAAAACCTTGGCATCAAGAACTCGCCCATCTTTTCTTGCAGAAGAATCGGTCATTTTCCCCTGAAACATGCAGCACACATTTCTCTCTTTCTTTTCTTATTCTTATAGTTGCTCAAATAAGAACTGCAGGAGGCGACTGAAGCAAACAGACAGTACCTTGTCTTCTAGGTTTGAGAGTTGGTGATCAGCCAAACAGTCTGAGCAAGTCCTTCCTAAAGTTTGCGATTCCATTTCCAGATGAGACTCTGTGTTTTGAGCTGAGCCAGAATCAGTGCTTCTTGCTGACTGTAAACTTTCCTGCTAAAATTAAAGCAGCACTAAGTATTGGAGCAGGAAACCATCCCCTCTCCCTTTTCCTCATTTGTTTATCTTTTACCTACTTCTTTATCAAAAACACAACCCAAAAGAAGCAGGACCTTACTCTCATTGGCCACGAAGGGAAGATCTCTAGGGTTGGGGGTCTTCTCCAGAACAAAGCTGCTGCAGCAACAGGAAGATGAATAGGACTTTAAGAGAAAAAAAGGACCTAGAAGTGAGAAAGAAATAAAGTAGCAGGTGTCACTACTTGGTAAGGAACTAATTCCTTCCTTTTGTTACAACTGTTGAGAGTTTGGTGCAAAAGTTCGACAAACCGAGAAGGGGAACATGAATACTTGATAGCCAAAAATGGCAAAAACTACTATCTTTGTGGGGTTCGAAACCAAATTATTTGTAGTCGATTCCCTTGAAGTTGGAAGAGTGATCAAATATAGAATGACGGAGAGGAAGGTTTACAGTTTCTGTCTTCAGTTTCTCTCATGTATTCTACTCCCTGCACCAGATCCTCCTCCAATTGCCCAAAGTAGGCAGCTGCTTCCTGATCACTGAAATGGAAATCGAACATTTTAGGACAGGGGCAGAGCAAAAGAAATTTCAGTATCTCCTTCCATTTATGGCTGTGGAGAAAAGGAAATAGAATCTAAATAGAAGAAAGAGTCGAATATATGAAGTTAAAGATGATATACAAAACTGGCATGTGAAGGCTGAAGAGTTTTGGAGCAGTACAAGAATTTAACTGAAGCTGGAGTTATGGCGCTCTGAGCTCCATCAGGAAGAGCCCTGGTTAAAGGTTCAGCTTCACCAACTCTGTAATTTTCCATCCAAATCTCTCCTCCTTCCTGCACCATATGAAACTTTTAACAGAAAGAAAGGTGAGAACAACTCCCCAAAAAAGACAAAACTTTTAGCTTAAAATTAGGAAAGAAATTCACCACCATGAGAGATGAGCTCTTGGAAAATAGCAACTGATTCTTTTCAGGCACAGAGAGACAAACAAGCAAGAATTCGACAATTCTCATGGTCATTTGCTTTGGTATTCTGATTCAACCATGGAACTGCAAAGAAGATCATCTTGTCCTCGTTCAACGATCTGCAGCAGTTAAAGAAGTAGAGATAGCAAAACAGGGATGAGAGAACGAGTGTTTTGGCAGGAAGCCCCTGCAGGCGCCGTCTCCAGGTCCAGTCCTTTTAACCAACTTTGCAATTCTATTTGGCCCTTCATAAATACCAAGTGATCAACCTTTCTGCATTAAATGCGAGAAGACGAAGGCTCATTAATATTAAAACCGCAAGGGAGGCTTCATATTCTTTCTACAGAAATAGACTTCAATTTGCAACCAACGGACCTTCAAGAATAATGGAAATGGCAAAAGTGGTGTTAGGAAGTACCAAGTCAATTAGGTTTGGGGTCATGAAGTTGATTGAGCTCCACATAGATGATCATCAGCCGCAATAGATTTATGGCCAACCCTAATCCTAAATAAAGAAAAGGTCAGCTTCAGCCAAGTTGGAAGTCAATTATTAATGTCATTTGAATTGTCTAGTCTTCTGATAAATTATCAGAATGAATGAAACTGTTAAGATTATCTTTTCCAGAGGAGGTTGTCTTCATTATCTTTAGATATGCCCTGGATTAAACAATCAGTAAGATAAAGCATAACTTTAAGCACCATTATAATATTAACATTCTTCCTCTTTCTTCCACCAAACAAGAATTGCAGAATATATGATTGGATCTTTCCTTGCTTCGCAATCATGGTGCTCTTCCATTCATCATACTTCTTTGGTTTAACAATCTCGGCGAAGAGAGAAAAGGAAAAAAAACAACATAAAAATCAATAAATCTCTTGCATTTGAAGGAACTTGTGGTGGGGACTTGTGAAATTGTTCTTTTGTAACTTTGATGGGCTAGTAACAAGATCAAAGTTTTTATGTTTTTTCTTGATTTTAAAAAAAAAATCTAAAGGCAGAAGAGACCATATCATAATCATCTTAATTGTTTGGTACTACAAAGTGACCAACTTCAAATTTTGATAGAGATTGCATTATTCAATGATATAAGTCTTTATAAAATTACAAATGCTAATAATTTTACGGTTAATTCGTTAAATGTGGATGTGTTGCTGAATAATAACATCATAGATAATAGGAAAGGATGAGAAGCCTATAATTTCTATGAGAAAATACCTATTTTCATAACTTTTCCTTAACTATATAAAAACTTAACTTTATTATTTTTATAAATTCTTACTAAATATTTATATAGTAATATTGATATAAATATCTTTAGTTTTATTTTTCGGTAAATTAGAGAAAAATCTCCAATCAAAACTTTAATTTTGCATGCAATCTCCGATCACAACAAACTTTGTTTTCACTCCCTGCATGCAAAGTTTTTGTTCGTGCAGGGAGCACTAGACGATCGAACCTATGTTTTAATTATGACAAAGGGTTCAAAGTTAAGGTTACTTGTTATCTAACAAGTGTGAATGAGCTTGCAGGAAAATCCTAAGTGTTCTTAGATAAAAGTCCTAGTGAATTCTAGGCAGGTGGAAAACTCTGGGGGAGGTAACCCTAGGTCCTAGGGGAGGTAACCCTAAGTTATGGAAAGTTCTAGCTGTGATTAGGCAACAAAGTCCTGGTCCAGGAGACTGGGCGAAGTCTTGGCGGGTCGAGCACTTTGGGCGAAATCCTAGAGTCGACAACTCTAGGTGAAAATCCTGGTGGTCGCGGACCAGATGAAAGTCTAGACGGGTTGTGGAGCGGGCGTTCAACATGATAACTTAAAGTCTCAAACACTGAGCAAAAGTTCAGACGGTCTGGAGGACTAGTCTGGTAAAATGTAAACTATCCTGAGAGAAGTATGTGAGGACGCGTTCCCCTACAAGGGAATAATAGGTGTTGGTTTGACATAGAGTTTTAGCAAAACTCAAAGTCAGAACCAGATAGTCAGAGGTTGTCAAATTCATATTATACATATTGTTTATTCCCTAGACTAACTTATTTTGCAGAAAATAAGAAGGCTGAAAATGTTGGTCCGGGCGCCCGGAGTCCAGGCACCCGGATCTGGTCCGGGGACCCGGGAAACCTTGCCGAGGAGATATGCCTGGGTGAGGCACCTTGGTAGTTGCCTTCGCGGTTCGGGCGCCCGGAGTTGGTCCGGGCGCCCGGAGTTTGTCCGGGCACCCGGAGTTGGTCCGGGCGCTTGGAATCGCAAACTTCATCTCTTCGCCATGCTGGAGCACGCTGATTAGATGACCCTATGTCATCGTCCAGGCTCTTGAAAGGGATCCAGGCGCTCAGAGCAGCTTATAAAAGTAGCATTCGACCATAGGATAGAACACAATATTCAAAGCAACTTCCGCTTCTGTGTGTTGCTCCGATAAAGCCTCTACGACACCTAAAAGCTCCAACGATGATTCTACTAAAGATTTCATCACACAAAGTTATCGGTATTCTTTAATTTTCAAATTACTTGTAATCATTTAAGACTGTACTTGTACTCTTTTGATTGATTAGTATTTGTCCATCGAAAGCACTCTCACGTGCGAACCTTAGAGTAGGAGTTGCCATAGGCTCTGAATCAAGTAAATCTTGGCATGTTAGCATTGCACTTTCTTTCTGTCTTTATTCTACTATTTTCTGTCGATTATTTTTAAACTAACGTGAAAGCCATGAGCGCTATTCAACCCCCCTCTAGCACAATGATCCTATAATTGGAATCAGAGAGGGTCACTTTGAATTGGTGAAACCACCATTCAAGCAAATTTTTTGTGGTATTAGTTTTTAAATTTTTCAGAGTGGACCAGAATTGGTACAATTGCCTCTTCTCGATCAGTTTTATTAAGGGAATTAGCCAAATCCAATATCCGAGTCAAGTCAATCCAAAAGGAGGTGTCATCCCTTAAGGAAGTGACTAACCCAAGCTCCTTGACTGAATATATTTAGACTGGAACTTCAACTCAAGTCCAACAACTTGGGGAATAAAATTTTAGCCTGAAAAGTTAAGTCAAGAAACTAAAGGATACATTGGAATGGTTTGTTAGAACCCCAAGATTGTTTTGATGTGATCAAATAAGTTAAGTTAGGTCCTATGATATTTTAACCTTGTTTCTAAGTTTGTAAGAGCTTAGGAGCATAGGAAGTCGAGTGGAAGACGCGGCTAGCGAGAAGGATGGCATGGGAGAGAGCCGACGGGCTCGGTGCATCTGAGGGATGAGGTGCCCTGGAAGAGTACATCGGCAGACGAAAAGGAAGCGTGCGGTGTTTCCGAGGGACAAGAAGTCAGAGCGAAAGATTGCTCATGGAGTAAGAGATGCAGCTAACGAGAAGATCAGCACGGGAGAGAGCCGACGGGCTCGATGCATCCGAGGGACGAAGAGCTGTGGAGGAGTAGGTTGGCAGACGAGAAGGAAGCACGCGATGATTTTGAGGGATGAGAAGCCGGAGCGGAAGCCTGCTTGAGAAGGTCGGAAGTTGGGTTCAGGTGAGCCTTATTCTAGATGGCCGAGATCACCCAAGCAAGTGAAGCTGGAGTGGAAGACCCGGACCGAGGCGAGCTGAACCGGAGAAGAGGGTCCAGATCAAAAAAAGTCAACTCTGTTCACTTTCTTGGTCCGGGTGCCCGGAATCCTTCTGAGCGCCCAGACTTGGACGCTATCCAGATCGCGGTCAAACATGATTTATGCGAGAAAGGATAAAGTTTTATCCCCTCCCAGGCGCCTGAAATCCTTCCAGGCGCCCCGACCAAGGCTATAAATATAGCCTTGGTCCAAGAAGCTCAACAAAACAAGCAATTCTGATTACAGCACTTGTATGCTTTCATTGTTAGTTTAGCTTTTTATTTTCTCTGTGCTTGAATGCTGTAAGAGGCTTTTCCGCCTGAAAGGAGATATCTATTGCGCTTCATTCTCCTTGGATTAACAACCTCCCTGGTTGTAACCAAGTAAACTCCTGTGCCTCTTCTTTTTAATTTATTGCTTTTATAATTTATGCAAGTGTTTCTTTAAGAAGTTCGAGAAGGGTTTTCTTTGGATTTTGTTCAGGGCAATTCACCCCTCCCCTCTTGCCGGCCTCTAACACGGTCCAACAAGTGGTATCAGAGCGAGGACACCTCAGGAGGACTAACCACTGACTGAAGCAATGAGATGGCCGGAACGAACATCTACCCACCAACGTTTGAGGGGGAGTTTGCTTTTTGGAAGTGACGAATGGAGGTTTATTTTAAAACCAATTTTAATATATTACTAACAATGAAATATGGTTTTGAAGTGCCCAAAAGCAAAGGAAAAGAACTTGAGGAGCATCAATGGACCGACGAGCAACGTAATGATGTTATGGCAAATGGTAAGACTGAGTCCTGTCTTTTGAGTGTACTACCTGCCAAGGATCTCAATAGAGTCAGAAAATACAAAAGTGCAAAAAAACTTTAGAAAAAGTTCTTGAAGCTCTATGAAAAATCAGTTGAAGTCGAATCCAACTCCACGATGGACCCCAAGTCACCGTTAGAAGAGCCTGAGATCGAGGAAATTATCGGAACAAACCTAACAGCCGAATTCCATCCCAAGGACACTGAAAGCTCATCCCAAATGAGCATCGATGAAGGGGGAGAGTCTTCGGAAGAAAATAACTCAACAGGGGAAGAATCAATAGCCGACAAGGTAAGTCAGGTATGGTCTCCACCTCCTGATCAATTGACTAATTCAATCAAAACGTTGTCGAAAGTTTTTTGTGAAGGAAAAGTTATATTGTCAAATTTTTTTTTCAAATTAGAAATTATATTGTCGAAAGATTTTTGCGAAGGAAAAGTTATATTGACGAAAAAAAATTTCGAATCAGAAATTATATTGTCAAAAGATTCTTCCAAATTAGAAATCATATTTTTGAAAGATTTTTGCGAATTAAAACCTAACAAGCTATTAACAAAGAATAGTGAGTTAAAAGAAACTCAAACAATAGTTTGGCGATTAATGAATTTTGACAAACTAAAAATAGAAAATAACATGTTAGAGGAACAAGTACAGAGTTTAAAATTTTCTATATATTCAAAATTTTCTGCTTTAAATTTGAGAAATTATAATAGACTAAAATGGAAATTTAAGTATCACAATAAAAAGAATTGACAATAACTTAAAATTTTCTTATTTTCAAGAGTATGCTAGCATTATTCTTTTCGCATTTTTTTACTACAAAAAAAAATCATTTGAGTTTATACAATTGTTTTTTATTTAAATCTTGAAAATGTATTTTCTTTTGTTAAAATGCATGTTTTATTTTTTCAGAAAATATTTCAAGATTTCAAAAATTGGCTTAAGGCTTTCATTATCATTTTTTTCTTGTGTTTTATATTAACAAATTTTTTAAAGTCATTTTAACTTGATAAATTTAGAGTTTAAATTCTCTTATTTGTCTTGAAAAATGTTCCCTTAGATGTTTTAAGGAACTCCATTTTTTTATGTGATCAAAGGAGGAGAAGGGAATATTAAGTCTAGTGGGAGGTAGCTTTACAAATTTTTATCTTTTTGCACTTTCATGCAAAATTTTATTACTCTTAATTTATGTTGGTTAACCGTAGCTTAACTTGGGTTGCTCACATCAAAAAGGGGGAGATTATTGGAATCCCAAGGTTATTTTGATGTGATCAAATAAGTTAAGTTAGGTCTTGTGGTGTTTTAACCTTGTGTCTAAGTGTGCAGGAGCTTAGGAGCACAGGAAGTCGAGCGGAAGACACGTCAAGCAAGAAGGAGGACACGGGAGAGAGTCGACAACCTCGGTGCATCTGAGGGATGAGGTGCAGTGGAAGAGTACACCGGCGGATGAGAAGGAAGCGTGCGGTGTTTCAGAGGGACGAGAAGCCGGAGTGGAAGATTGCTCGGAGAGCAAGAGATGCGGCTAGCTAGAAAGTCGGCACGGGAGAGAGCTGACGGGTTCGGTGCGTCCGAGGGATGAAGAGCAGCGGAGGAGTACGCTGGTGGACGAGAAGGAAGCATGCGACTATTCCGAGGGACAAGAAGCTGGAGCGAAAGCCTGCTCGAGAAGGCCGGAAGTTGGGTTCGGGTGAGCCCTATTCCGGATGGCCGAGATCACCCAAGCAAGCGGAGCCGGAGCAGAAGATCCGGACCGAGGTGAGCTGAACCAGAGAAGAGGGCCGGGGTCAAAAAAAGTCAACTCTGTTGACTTTCTTGGTCCGAGTGCCCTGACCAGTCCGGGGCGCCCGGAATCCTTCCGGGCGCCCAGACTTGGATGCTATCCAGATCACGGTCAACCGCGATCTATGTGAGAAAGGATAAAGTTTTTGTAAAATACCGAAAAAATGACGAATAATAATAAGGGAATTTTCTGAAATTTTTAAAAATTTTTTTGGGAATTTTTTTGAGCTCGTATGAACGAGTTTACGGGGATAAAAACAAAGCCCCGGGAAGGCCTGTTTGGGCTACCCTATTTTTAAGAGGAAATGTTTATTTTCTTTAAATCATTTCCTTTTCCTTTATTTCCTTTTCTTTTATTTTCTTCTTCTCCTCTCCCACGCCGCTTCCCTCTCCCTCACTGCTGAACCCGAAGCCGCGTGCCCTAACCGCCGCCGGTCCTCTCCGCAGTCCCCCTCTGCTGCCGATGACGAGAGCCACCTCTCCTCTTCCTCTTGCCGACGCAGACGACGATTCTCCTCCCCTCTGCCCTAACGCCGGCAGTCGAGCCCTCTCTGCCACTGAGATCAGGAACGTCGACGCGCAGAGATCACGTCGTGCCCTAGCCAACTCGGCACTGACCTCTCCTACCGTGCCTAGCTTTCCTCTCGCCTCTCCTGTGCCCTAGCACCGGCCATCAGACTCGATCCTACGCCTCTCCCCTCTACCGATCTCCGGTTCTTCTCCAATTGACGACGTCGTCGGCTATCGCCGGAGCTACAGAGCCCCTCTATCGCGGAGGTCATGCCCTAGCCCTCTGCTGTGATTTGGCAGCACAACTGCCACCTTCCTTCCGTGCCCTAGCAGCGATTCTTGAAGGTAAGGTACATAAATAGTTTCTGGAATTAGATATTTTGATTTATAATCTCGTCTTGAACCGATGTTGAGGAAGAATTCCAACAGGACTTGCTGTGGCGGTGGAAGTGTGATCGTAACGTGAAGTAAGACTTGCTGTGGGGTTGTTCTTGGATTCGGCAGTCACTCTTTCCAGCAACTCTTTGTTTCTAGCAGCAATTAGTTCCCCGTGTTCCAGCACAAATCACGGCTGTGGATTGGGGTAAGAAGTGTGTAGAATTTCATTTCATTTTTTTTGAAAATGATAGATTGGATTAGTTGATTTAGAATTATTATGTTAGCAGGAAAAGAGTGGGCAGCAGTAGATCAGCTTTCGATGGTGAAACCCTTTCAGTCGTGAGCCACCATTAGCTACAACAAATTTGGTGAGTTTGTAGGATCATAAGGGTTCATGGATTGAGTTAAATTTAATTGGACTAACGAGAATGGATTCCTAATCAGATTAGGGTTAAGTTAACTATTTGGTTCATGATATATTTAGCTAACTAGTTCATATTTGACCTAGTTGTACCATGCGTTATGTGTTTGCAGGACTTTGTTTGGAGACAAACGTCTCGATACGAGATTTATTACGATACAGACTACGTATAAAGGCGGGTACCTTGACTTATCCTTTTGATATGTCTGTTGATATGTCTAGTAGGTTATAGCCTTTAGTAATAATTATGTTCGTCCTTATTTCGGTACGTCACTACCGGATACCTGTTACATGCTTGTTTGCTCACCTGATATGCATTTTATGCTAGTACCCACATGATTATATATATATATATATATATATATATATATATATATATATATATATATATATATATATATATATATATATATATATATATGCTCAGAGAGGTAGTGACATACCATGCTTGTTATGTTCAGGACCTAGGTTTTTGATATCCTATCTGACCTGTGTACTTTAGATCTTCGTATTTGACCATCGATATTATGGTACTCATTTTATATATATGGATATGGTTATGCTGATCAGTTTATTGTTATGCTTAGTGTCATGCATCATGATTGCATGCTGCGCGATTGTCGGCTCCACTATGGTTGAGCACATCGCCAGTTACATGTACTGCACACACCACCACTCATGGATTAGTGGTATATCAGGCAGGTGTGTGGCGGTTCTGCTGTTTGGCTCCGTTGGTCAGGTGACTCAGCGTGGTAGCCGGCAGACAGTTCCGCTCTGCGCTGGCATTTAGTGTAGCAGCGTAGTAGCCGGCAGACGGTGGACTCTGTTTGGCTCCGTTGGTCGTATGACTCAGCGTGGTAGCCATACTCCCCGTCATCGTGTCTGGGAGATGAGAGCATTGAGCTCCCCATTTATGATTTGGGGTCGAGGATGGAGTACTCCCGTCCACTCACTCACTCATCGGTGTAGTGATGGTAGAGTGCACTGTTGTCACACCTACCCACTCGGTCTCACCATTGTGTGTGAGATGATCGACTAGCGTCAGGTGACCAGGACGCATCATTGGCATCATACGCATTTATGCATTTATCGCTTATGTTTACTGCACTTATATCTTCATTTGGATGGATGCATATGTTTGACATGCATCCGGAATGTTACCTTTGGTCTGACGACTATTACGATAGGTGGCCCTGGTGAGTACAATACTCTTCAGCCTTTTCTATTATGCATTACCTTCTTTTGTTCATGAGACTGTACTCCATAGTTATTACTATTTGTTATAGTTTACTATACATGTCAACTAGGTATCTGCTGAGTTGTTGAACTCACCCCGTGGACACTATCTTTTTCAGGTACCAGGTTGTTTATGGAGTCGCTTGGAGTATCCTGCTTGTCGGTCCCCACGTCAAATCAGAATACCTGTCTCTGCCTTTGTTTATTGTTATTTTTGGTATATGTATTTGTGTACTTAGCTTTATGTTCCGGTTTTGTGTCCGGAGTGGTGTTTTGTGGTGTGGTGTAAGCCTAGCCGGCTAGCATGTCGTGTAATTTGGTTTTCTATCGTTTTTCTGTTGTGTTTTGGATTTTTGTTCCAGCCAAGTGGGCTGATGATATAAACTGCGTGGATGACTTTGTGTTATATTTTTATTTCTGTTATTGTTCCGGCCGTGTTGGCCGAGGTATATGTGGCCCGGAGGGCTTTGTATAAATGTTTCAGATTATCACCTATACAGGGGAGGTGCTGCCGAAATTTCTTCGGACAGGGTCTCCCTCGGGGTGTGACAATTTAGTGGTATCAGAGCGAGTATACGATACTTGCTATGTGTTCTGGATTTTTGAGATTTATCTGATACCAATTTATTGGGTATCAGAGCTCGGCTTACGAGTCTTATTTTTTCTGTGTTTCGGATTTCATGTTTTGGTCTTCTCGATGTGACTTTTCGAATTTTGGGACCTGGCAGCAGTAGGACATCTCCAAGCTATAGGAGGTATGTTGGTATACTGTTATCCAACCTTTTTGTTTGTATATGCACCATTGACCATTACAGTTTATGACATGTATTAGCATTCTTTATTAGTACCTGACGAGTTGATATAGCATATATTTTATGTGTTAGGTAAATCACTGATTATGGTGGACCTTAATAGAGATTAAGGATTATAGGCTTTGGTGATTTTACATGTCATACCCCCAGTAGTTTTAGCTTCTGTTACGATTAGTTGGTTAGAAGATCGAGGCACATACCAGCCTCTGTTATTATTAGCTGTGTAGTGGATAGTATCTACCTATTTATATTGACCTAGCCAGTAGTATACCATGTTATTTTAGTTAATTTCATCAGTAAATATTGGTTTACTCTTGTTAGATCGGTCAGTAGGAGTCTGATTTACACTTGTTGATTTGGGTAGTCATATATTGATATACCTTAGTTGCTTGTGGAGGATTAAGGTATTCTTGATTAGTTAGTAGATGACTAATTTAGTTTTATTGGTTTGATCAGTAGAGGACAGTCATACTCTATTTTAGAGGTTCGAATCTTTGGGTTATTTGTGCTTAGTTTGGTATCTAGAGCACATTTGAGTACATGTTTTGTACTGATATGGAAAAGACTGAATTGACAGTATACCATTGTCAATTTGGGTCAGTCTATAGTGGATCGATGTATCCTATTCCATGTGGACTTTAATTTTTGACTATATGTACCTAGTTGGATAACTTAGAAGGTGACCCTACAGTTTCAGAATGCCAGGTTGATTGGGTCAAATATGCTGATTATGTCTATCTTTGTTGCGTGTATATATGATTGTTATGTGTGGTAGGAGTTCTATGATAGACGGTTAAATTACATGTAGTGAGTGTATATTTGTCCAGATGATGATTATTGTGGGTTTCTAGTAGATTATACCCGAGTGGTTAGAGGTATGTGTTTGAGTGTCATATTGGAAGTATCTTGTCGACTACATCGGTGTTGTGATATATACATATGTGTTTGGTGTGGTATCTGAAATATCTTGTTGATTATGTGTGATTTGTGAGTGCACCTGGGTATAGTATGTCTTATTGGAAGTATATGTTGATTATACTCTTGGCATATGTGTATATATGTCATATGAGTGTTATTTGAGGTGTATTGTCGATTATCCCTACGTTGTTATATGCACACGGGTTCGGTATGCATTGTTGGAGGTATCACGATGGTTTATACCTTAGTTGTGTATATGATTGGTGTACAATAATAGGAGGATTATGTCGAGCATACCTATGTTGTGTGTGCACGTGTGTCAGGTGTATTGTTGGTAGCATCATGATGATTCTACTTATGTGGAGTGCCTATATTATATCATTTGTTGTGTTACCTGTCAACTAATTCTCCTATTGGTAGATGACCCACTAGGATGTTGATAGAGTTGACGATGAATTTGATTTGCTTACTAGGTTGTTATACCCTTAACTGCCCACAGCGACCTGTGGTAGAGTGATCTCGTGCAGTCACTAGCTAAATAGTTATTTGCCTTGGTCACTTAGGTATTGTTTGTGGTAGAGCGTAGCTCCCACATATTTTGGATTGTTGTGGTGGAGTGTTGCTCCCACATATTGCGGATTACTTGTAGCGGAGCTTTGCTCCCATATTTATTGCAGATACATATTACGGATTATTTATGGTGGAGTGTTGCTCCCATATATGGAGGATTTCTTGTGGTAGAGCGTTACTCCCACATATGTGGTATTTCGTGTGATGGAGCGTTGCTCTCACACTGGAGGATTTATTCTTTGGATGATTTATATACTGTTGGTGATTAGATCTCAGACTTATTATCGGGGATCTTATGATTAGGAATGTCTGTAGTACAGACATTATGGGTTCTTGGTTTTACCATATAGGCTTACAGTGCCTTAGATGTTTTCAGGGACTCGATGATTCTGATATTTCTAGGATGTTTGGATCGGTTTCCATTGTCTTTGTTGACGATGTTGTGATCTATTTCGGATCTGAGGTGAGTCACGTACACCATTTTCGCATAGTTCTAGAGATGTTTCGACGAGAACATCTATATGTGAAGATCAGTAGTGCGTATTTTGATTGTCTTTTGTGAGATGTTTTGGGACACACGGTCACCAGTAGGAGTATATCGTGGTTTCACAGGAGATAGAGTTTGTTGTCGTTGGGAGTAGTCGTAGTCTATACAGGAGACTCGCAACTTCCTTGGTATGGCTCGATATTACAGACGATTCATTGGGGGTTTTCCACGCGTTGTTATGCCAATGACACGCCTGACCAGGAAAGGCGTGAAGTTCACGTGATTCGAGGACTACGAGACCAGCTTCCAGGAGCTGAAGCGGAGACTAGTGTCGGCTCCGATTTGGTTTTACCTTCTAGAGAGGACAGATTTGTGCTCTATACCGACGCATCTCTACAGGGTTTGAGCGCTATTTTGCTTCAGCACGATAGGGTAGTCTCCTGCTTCTCGGCAGTTGAAGGAGCATGAGAACTACCCAGTACATGATTGGTAGATGACCGCCATTATTTTTTCCTTGAAGATTTGGCAGCATTATCTATACGGTGTGACATTTGAGATTCTCACTGACCATAAGAGTCTCAAATATCTGTTCATTTAGAAAGGAACTTAATCTCCGACTGAGGAGATGGATGGAATTTTTGAAGGATTATGATTGTACCATTAGCTATCACATGGGGAAAAGCTAATGTGGTTGCCGATGCACTTAGCCGGAAGTCTAGAGGGACTTTGGCTTGCCACCGAGTTGTGGTTACGTACTTGATTCAGGGATTCTCCGAATTGGGCCTGGAAGAGCAGGGACGGACAGAGCAGAGTATTCTTCTTACCATGGTTGCTCAGTCGTCGATCAGGACGAGGATCCGAGAGCCCTAGGCTGCTGATCAGTATTGGCAGTTTATTTGCAGCCAGATAGCTTCCGGGTAGCAGACCGAGTTCACACGAGACGAGGAGGGTATTATACACTTCCGAGGCAGATTATGCATACTTCAGTCTCATCCGGTCTTATAGAGTTACTTCCGGAGGCTCATCGCTCATGATTTGCTGTCCACGCAGGCGGTACCCATATGTACCAAGATTTGAGGTGTTTCTATTGGTGGAACGACATGAAGGAAGACATCGCGGATTTTGTAGCTAGATGTCTTGTTTGTTAGTAGGCGAAGGCTGAGTACCAGATACCTGCCAGATTATTTCAGCAGATTCCTATTCCTGAGTGGAGATGGGAACACATTACCATGGACTTTAAAGTGGATTTGCCTAGGACACAACGAGACCATGACGTGATTTGGGTAATCATTGATCGATTAACCAAATCCGTGTATCTCTTAATGATCCGGAAGATTTGTTTCTTGGATCGATTGGCAGAGAAGTATTGCCAAGAAATCATCAGAGTTGCGCAGCGGAAGCGTGGTGGCCCATTGAGTATTATTTCGGATAGAGACCCTCGGTTCACGTCTCGTTTCTGGCAGAGTCTGCGGCAGGCCTTGGGCACTCAGCTCTGTTTCAGTACAACTTTCCATCCGCAGACAGATGGACAGTTAGAACAGACCATTTAGACTCTAGAGGACTTGTTGAGGTCTTGTGTATTGGATTTTGGAGGCAGTTGGGAGGACCATTTGCCATTAGTAGAGAGTTCGCCTACAACAACGGTTTGCATTTGGCTATCCAGATGGCACCGTTTGAAGCGTTGTATGGTAAGCCTTGTCGGACACCCACCCTCTGGGATGAGGTTGGGGAGGCCCAGTTATTGGGACCTCATAGAGCTCAGCTTGAGACAGAGTTGGTCCGTACTATCAGACGGAGGATGTCAGAGGCGCATGACCGCCAGAAGAGTTATGCAGACCGGAGTCGGAGACTCTTAGAGTTCTCTGCAGGCGACCATGTATTTCTGCGAGTTTCACCCACGAAAGGGGTGAAGAGATTTGGCCTCAGAGGTAAGCTAGCTCCGCGATACATTGGACCTTTCCATATCTTGGAAAGGGTTGGAGCGGTAGCTTATCGTTTGGTGCTACCACCAGCTTTGGCAGGTGTTCGCGACGTATTCCACATATCTATGTTGAGGAGATACGTACCCGACCTGACACATGTGTTGACAGATATCTCAGTTCCAGTTCAGCCTGATGTCACTTTTGAGGAGATTCTGGTACGGATTCTGGACCGGAAAGAGTGTCAGCTGCGGAAAAAGACTAACTGGCTGGTTAAAGTCGAATGACAACATCATTCGAACAAGGAGGCTACCTGGGAGCTCGAGGATACGATCTGAGCTCGATACCCTCATCTTTTCACATGAGGTATGTGATTTAATTTACCGTTCAACGTTTATACTTTTAACCTGTGGTTAGTATTTGCTGATGGTAGATAATGAAATTTGGGGACCAAATTTTTATTTGTGGGGGAGAATGTAAAATACCGGAAAAATAGCGAATAATAATAACGGAATTTTTAGAAATTTTTTGAGAATTTTTCAGAGCTCGTATGAATGAGTTTACGGGGATAAAAATAGGGCCCAGGGAAGGCCTGTTTGGGCTACCCTATTTTTAAGAGGAAATGTTTATTTTCTTTAAATCATTTCCTTTTCTTTTATTTACTTTTCTTTTATTTTCTTCTTCTCCTCTCCCACGCCGCTTCCCTCTCCCTCACTGCCGAACCCGAAGCTGCGTGCCCTAACCGCCGCCGGTCCTCTCCGCAGTCCCCCTCTGCTGCCGGTGATGAGAGCCACCTCTCCTCTTCCTCTTGCCGACGCAGACGACGATTCTCCTCCCCTCTGCCCTAACGCCAGCAGCCAAGCCCTCTCCACCACTGAGATCAGGAACGCCGACGCGCAGAGATCACGCCGTGCCCTAGCCAACTCGGCACTGACCTCTCCTACCATGCCTAGCTTTCCTCTTGCCTCTCCTGTGCCCTAGCGCCGGCCATCAGACTCGATCCTGCGCCTCTCCCCTCTACCGATCTCCGGTTCTTCTCCGATTGACGACGTCGTCGGCTATCGCCGGAGCTGCAGAGCCCCTCTATCACGGAGGTCATGCCCTAGCCCTCTGCTGTGATTTGGCAGCACAACTGCCACCTTCCTTCCGTTCCCTAGCAGCGATTCTTGAAGGTAAGGTACATAAATAGTTTCTGGAATTAGATATTTTGATTTATGATCTCGTCTTGAACCGATATTGAGGAAGAATTCCAACAGGACTTGCTGTGGCGGTGGAAGTGTGATCGTAACGTGAAGTAAGACTTGCTATGGGGTTGTTCTTGGATCCGGCAGTCACTCTTTCCAGCAACTCTTTGTTTCTAGCAGCAATTAGTTCCCCGTGTTCCAGCACAAATCACGGCTGTGGATTGGGGTAAGAAGTGTGTAGAATTTCATTTCATTTTTTTTGAAAATGATAGATTGGATTAGTTGATTCAGAATTATTATGTTAGCAGGAAAAGAGTGGGCAGCAGTAGATCAGCTTTCGATGGTGAAACCCTTTCAGTCGTGAGCCACCATTAGCTACAACAAATTTGGTGAGTTTGTAGGATCATAAGGGTTCATGGATTGAGTTAAATTTAATTGGACTAACGAGAATGGATTCTTAATCAGATTAGGGTTAAGTTAATTATTTGGTTCATGATATATTTAGCTCACTAGTTCATATTTGACCTAGTTGTACCATGCGTTATGTGTTTGCAGGACTTTGTTTGGAGACAAACGTCTCGATACGAGATTTATTGCGATACAGACTACGTATAAAGGCGGGTACCTTGACTTATCCTTTTGATATGTCTGTTGATATGTCTAGTAGGTTATAGCCTTTAGTAATAATTATGTTCGTCCTTATTTCGGTACGTCACTACCGGATACCTGTTACATGCTTGTTTGCTCACCTGATATGCATTTTATGCTAGTACTCACATGATTATATATATATATATATATATATATATATATATATATATATATATATATATATATATATATATATATGCTCAGAGAGGTAGTGACATACCATGCTTGTTATGTTCAGGACCTAGGTTTTTGATATCCTATCTGACCTGTGTACTTTAGATCTTCGTATTTGACCATCGATATTACGGTACTCATTTTATATATATGGATATGGTTATGCTGATTAGTTTATTGCTATGCTTAGTGTCATGCATCATGATTGTGTTAGGATGTATACTAAAAGCTTAGCTTTTGGTATAAACATTTATCTAGAAATAAGAATCACATTGGTCAAATGTCTACATTTACGATAAATGTAGTTGCTCAATTAATTTATGTTGTAGATAACATGGTGTGTGGTGTCACACACAGAAGATCATGTTATCGGTTCTTTATAAATTATAAACAGTAGCTCACGACCAAGATGGAAAGGAACAAACCATTGGAAGGTCGTAGTGTAATTAGGTGTTAGTTTATCTTAACTATATAATTACATTAGTATACTTAGAGTGTATTGAGTAGGACCATTTGAGGTCGTTCCTTTTATACTGACTTTATGAATGAACAAAGACCTCAGTTATTATGGAAGTGTGTGCTCTTAATCCTAATATAATAACAAGCACATATATTTGATATTTATTTCTTTAATTTATCAATGGGTGAGATTTAGTTCGATAAATCAATAAGCCCGATAAGTTGGGAAATGATATTACTTATAATGTGTGTTGTTGATTATAGAAGGAAATTGTGTCCTAGTAATCTAGGTTGAGAATGTCCCCAAGAGTAGCTCATAAGGATTGTCATGTTAAACCCTGCAGGTAGACTTAGTCCAACATGACAATAAGGTTGAGTGGTACTACTCTTGGAGCTAGATATTAATTAAGTGAGTTGTCAGTAACTTACTTAATTAGTGGGCATTCGTTATCTTAAACACAGGGAGATTAACACACTCATATAAGAAGGAGCCCATAATGTAATTTGGGATTGGTGCGGTAGTGCAATAATAAATCTCTAGTGGAATGAGTTATTATTGATGAACTTGAGTTGTGTGTTCGGGGCGAACACAGGATGCTTAATTTTATCGGGAGACCAAAGCCAATTCCTCCTCTCGGTCCCTATCGTAGCCTCTTAATTATATAGTACTATACCCACCTATATCCACCTTCTTACCCATCCCATAGGGGTCGGCCAAGCTAGCTTGGAGACCAAGCAAGGGCCGGCCAAAGTTTGGTTCATGGGTGCTTCAAGGTGGCCGGCCCTAGCTTGGGTTCAAGCTTGGTGTGGCCGACCCAAATTAAAATAAAAGGATTTTTATTTTTTAAAATTTTTCTTATGTGGATAACATGATTTAAAAGAGAGTTTAAAAATTTAAATCTTTCCTTTTATAAGATTCTACAAAAGATTAAGAGAAGAGCTAAATCTCTTTCCTTATTTGTAGATTAAAAGGTTGATTTTAATTTTGGTAAAAAATTTCCTTTTTAATCATGTTCATGATTTAAAAGAAAGTTTAAAAATTAAAAATTCTCTTTTATTAGTTTCTACAAAAGATTAAGAAAAGATTTGATATCTTTCCTTATTTGTAGATTGAAAAGAGATTTTAATTTTTAGAGATAACTTTCCTTTTTGGAAATTATCCACATGTTTAAAAGAAAGATTTTAATTTATAAAATTTCCTTTTTATTAACCAATCATGAAGGGATAAAAATTATTGAAAAATTTTATAAATTTCCGGAAGCAAATAAGGAAGTTTTAATTTGTGTTTAAAATTTTATTTGCTTGGAGATTTGTATATGGCCGGCCATTGTAAATTGAGAAGAGAAAAAATATTTTTAATTAAATAAATATTTCCTTTTCATGGAAAAAGAATTAAGGAAGTTTTTTATTTAAATTTCCTTATTTGCCAAGACCAAGGATTATAAAAGAGGGGGTAGATGTGCCTTCATGGGTGAACAACTCTATTATTTTTCTCCCTCTTTTCTTCTTTGGTGTGGCCGGCCCTTCCCTTTCTCTTCTCTCCTCTTGTTGTGGCCGAAATCTATCATCTCTTGGAGCTTGCAGGATGTGGTCGGATCAAGGAAGGAGAAGAAGGAGAGAAAGCATGCATCCCTTGGAGCTTGGTTGGTGGAAAATTTTTCATCCTTTGGAAGTTCTTGTGCTTGGCCGAAACTTGAAGGAAGAAGAAAGAAGGTGCCTAGGTGGTTCTCATCTCGGAAGATCGTTGCCCACACAACGTCCGAGGTTAGAAGAGGAATACGGTAGAAGATCAAGAGGTTTTTCTAAAAGATATAACTAGTAATTTTTCTTTCCGCATCATACTAGTTATTTTTGGAAATAATACTAAATACAAGAGGCATACGATTCTAGTGTTTCGAATTTGTTTTCGATATAGTGTTCTTTTGTTTTTCTTTTCCTTGTGATTTGATTGTTCTTTTCGGTTGACCTAAAGTTATTTTAGGAAATTAAATATTAGCTTTCCTTAAAATGTTTTGTCTAGTCGGTGGTGGTTGCTCCCATATCCAAGAAGGCCATGTGCCTCGCCACGTCAGTACTGGGAACCAATTTTGGAAATTAATATTAAATGGAATTAATAACTTAGGTGATTTGGATCAAATGTGTTAAGTTCCGCAGGAGATCCAAGTCAAAACCTAAAAGAACAAATAGATTAAGTTTTGGATCAAACGTGTTACGTTCCGCAGGCGATTCAAAATTTAATTTAAAAGAACACATGGTAGCTAGGAAAAGGTTCAGACCTTTGTACAAAATTTTGTACAGTGGAACCTCTAGGTTTTCCGAGTAGCAACCAACAGATTGCATGTTGCGCGATTGTCGGCTCCACTATGGTTGAGCACATCGCCAGTTACATGTACTGCACACACCACCACTCATGGATTAATGGTTTATCAGGCAGGTGTGTGGCGGTTCTGCTGTTTGGCTCCGTTGGTCAGGTGACTCAGCGTGGTAGCCGGCAAACAGTTTCGCTCTGTTTGGCTCCGCTGGCATTTAGTGTAGCAGCGTGGTAGCCGACACACGGTGGACTCTGTTTGGCTCCGTTGGTTAGGTGACTCAGCGTGGTAGCCGACAGAGATACCTCCCCGTCATCGTGTGCCGGGAGATGAGAGCATTGAGCTCCTCCATTTATGATTTGGGGTCAGAGGACAGGAGTACTCCGACAGCATCCCGTCCACTCAGTCACTCATCAAGTGTAGTGATGGTTGAGCCACTACATTTGGTCTCACCATTGTGTGTGAGATGACTGACTGGCGTCAGGGGTGACCAGGACGCATCATTGGCATTATATCCATTTATGCATTTACTGCTTGTGTTTGCTACACTTATATGCTGCATTTGGATGGATGCATATGTTTGACATGCATACAGGATTTATGACACTTCCGGTCTGACGACCTGATTATTCTGATAGGTGGCCCTGGTGAGTACAGTACTCTTTAGCCTTTTCTATTATGCATTACCTTCTTTTGTTCATGAGACTATACTCCGTAGTTATTACTATTTGTTATAGTTTACTATACATGTCAACTAGGTATCTGCTGAGTTGTTGAACTCACCCCGTGGACACTATCTTTTTCAGGTACCAGGTTGTTTATGGAGTCGCTTGGAGTATCCTGCTTGCCGGTCCCCACGTCACATCAGAAGACCTATCTCTGCCTTTGTTTATTGTTATTCTTGGTATATGTATTTGTGTACTTAGCTTTGTGTTCCGGTTTTGTGTCCAGAGTGGTGTTTTGTGGTGTGGTGTAAGCCTAGCCAGCTAGCATGTCGTGTAATTTGGTTTTCTATCGTTTTTCTGTTGTGTTTTGGATTTTTGTTCCAGCCGAGTGGGCTGATGATATAAACTGCGTGGATGACTTTGTGTTATATTTTTATTTCTGTTATTGTTTCGGCCGTGTTGGCCGAGGTATATGTGGCCCGGAGGGCTTTGTATAAATGTTTCAGATTGTCACCCGTACAGGGGAGGTGCTGCCGAAATTTCTTCGGACAGGGACTCCCTCGGGGTGTGACAGTTTTATCCCCTCCCAGGCGCCTGGAACCCTTCCAGGCGCCCCGACCAAGGCTATAAATATAGCCTTGGTCCAAGAAGCTCAACAAGACAAGCAATTCTGATTATACACTTGTATGCTTTCATTGTTAGTTTAGCTTCTTATTTTCTCTGTGCTTGAATGCTGTAAGAGGCTTCTCCGCCCGAAAGGAGATATCTATTGCACTTCATTCTCCTTGGATTAACAACCTCCCTGGTTGTAACCAAGTAAACTCCTGTGTCTCTTCTTTTTAATTTATTGTTTTTATAATTTATGTAAGTGTTTCTTTAAGAAGTCCGAGAAGGGTTTGCTTTTGATTTTGTTCAGGACAATTCACCTCTCCCCTCTTACTGGCTTCCAACGCGGTCCAACATGATTCACCTTGGGTTCCAAGAATCTTAATCTAATTCTTGGAAAATAAAGAGTCGTATACAGTCGATCTGAATTGGGTATAAGGCTAAATATAAATTTAGATTTTACTTGTCTCTTGTAAATCGATCAAATAGAAACTTAATTCAAGCATGGGTCCCCAAGTCTAACCTGATTAATCAAGTTGGATTTGATCAATATTGGATCTCCAAGGATCAAATCCACTATCTTGATAAACCTTATCGAGGCTATGATCCAGGGGGAGCCAATAAAAAGATCATTTTTATCATTAAATAGACTTATTTGATGCTTACTTTACTACTTTTATTATACATGCTTAGACTAGGGTAGATAAGGACTTAAGCTTGATTCACAGTTGATTAGTTAGACCTAAGATTCTCAGAAAGAAAATTAAATATTCAATTTCTTTAAAAGGTTTTGTCTTGAAGTGGTTGTTGACCTAATACCCAAGAAGGTCTAGTACCTCACCATATCCTGGAAGCCAATTATTGAAATGAATGTTTAATTGACTAATTGTTAAACCTTAGTCAACTCAAATGTAAATTAATACTTATATTTAAAATTAAATTAATGATTAAATTAACTATCTCACAAAACTCATAAGGTTCATTGATTGAAAATCTAGAAAGGGTAAGATGGATTTAGATTTTTTTTTCTTTAATTAAGAATTAGTCTAACCTAATTCAAACCAATCAAATTCAAAATTAATTTCAAAATCTTAAATATTTTCAAATGTTAATCATAATTAATTTAAAAATCTTAAATATTTTCAAATGTTAATCATAATTAATTTTAAATTTTAATTTCAAAATCTTAATTATTTTTAAATATTAATTAATTTTTAATCAATCTCCAAATTTTAAATTTAAAACTTAAATATTTTTAAAATTCAATCTTAAATTCAAATAAAAATTCAAAAGTTAAATATTTTTAAACATAAAATCAACATCAAAATTAAAGAGTAACTCTATCTCACACAAACTTATAAGCTTAACATGCTTGATAATTTAGAAAGGATGAGATGGAAAATTAGGAAAATAAGTAATTACTTTTTCCTTTTTTTTAAGGCTTGGACTCTAGGACCCTCAAAACTTAAATAATTTTCTTAAAATTTTTTTTGATATTAATCAAGAGGGAGTGAAAGGACTTAAGTTAAGTTAAATAATTTTTGATTACATATTTTCTCAAAGTCAAAGTTTTTTTTACTCTCAAAATTAAATATCCTTTTAAGTTAAAGTATTTTTTTTTTCTAAATTTCAAAGTTAAATTTTTTTTAAAGGTCAAAGTATTTTTGAAAAAGGAAGTTAATTTTTTTTTGTTAACTCTTTTTGAAAAGAAAGTTTAAACCATTTTTCAAAATGTAAGTTTAAATATTTCTTCTGGCTAAGTTTGTTTTGAATCTTTTCAGCTAAATACTTAACTAAATTGCTTTATAGAAATCTGTAACTAGATACTCACCTAACTTTTTGAAGCTAAGTATTTAACTAATTTTTTTTTTATCAAAATCTTTTAGAAGCTAAGTATTTAACTTAGTTTTTTATCAAAATCTTTTTGAAGCTAAGTACTTAACTAAGTATTTTAACTCCTTTTCAAAGCTAAGTAACTCTTTTTTAAACTAAATTTGTTTAAAGTGATGAATTTAAAGGGAGCTTAAATTTTAAATTTTGAAAGATATTAAAAGTTAGATTTATTTTACAAATTAATTTTCTTTCTAACTTAGTATTTTTTTTTGATGTATGTCAAAGGAGGGGAGGAAAGTTAAAGTTAAGTTAAACATATAACTTTTATTAAGGGGGAGCATAAGGGAGATTTTTTTATGTTAAATTGTTTTACTTATGGTTATGATCTAAATCCTTATTTACATTAATTTTTGTTATGCTTTACTTAATTTTGAACTAAGTTGTCATAATCAAAAAGGGAGAGATTGTTGGTGCAGGGAGCACCAGACGATCGAACCTGTGTTTTGATTATGGAAAAGTGTTCAAAGTTAAGTTATTTGCTGTTTAACAAGTGTGAATGAGCTTGCAGGAAAGTCCAAAGTGTTCTTAAGTAAAAGTCCTAGTGGATTCTAGGCAAGTGAAAAAACCTAGGGGGAGGTAACCCTAGGTTACGAAAAGTCCTAGCTGCGGTTAGATAATGAAGTATTGGTCCAGGGAACTGGGCAAAGTCTTGGGGAGTCGAGCACTTTGGACAAAATCCTAGAGTCGAGGACTCTAGGTGAAAATCTTGGTAGTCGCGGATCAGGTGGAAGTCTGGACGGGTCGTGGAGAGGACGTTCAGCAAGAAGACTTGAAGTCTTAGATGCTGAGCAAAAGTCCAGACGGTCTGGAGGACCGGTCTGGTAAAAGGTAAACTCTCTTGAGAGGAGTAGGTGAGGATGCATTTCCCAAAGAGGGAACAGTAGGCGTCAGCTTGACCTAGAGTTTCAGTGAAACTCAAAGTCAGAATCAGACAATTAAAGGCTGTCAAATTCATATTATATATATTGTTTATTGCATGGACTAGCTTTATTTTACAGAAAATAAGGAGGCTAAAAAAGTTGGTCCAAGCACCCGAAGCTGGTCTGGGAGCCTGGGAAAGCTTGCTGAGGAGATTATGCTCAGGCGAGGCACCTGGGCAGGCGCCTTCGCGGTCCGACGCCCGAAACCGTAAACTTCATCTCTTCACCATACTGCAGCACGCTGATTGGATGACCCTACATTATAGTCCAGGCACCCGAAAGGGATCCAGTCGCCTAGAATATCCTATAAGAGCAACATTCAACCACAGGCTAGAACACAACATTCTAAGTAACTTTTTCTTCTGTATGTTGCTCCGATAAAGCCTCCATGACGCCAAAAGCTCCGATGATGATTCTACTGAAGATCTCATCCAATAAAATTATCAGTATTCTTTAATTTTCAAATTACTTGTAATCATTTAAGGTTGTACTTGTACTCTTTCCAATTGATTAGTATTTATCGATCAAAAGCACTCTCACGTGCGGGCCTTGGGCATAGTCTCCGAACCAAGTAAATCTTGGCATGTTAGCATTGCTCTTTCTTTCTATCTTTATTCTGTTGCTTTCTCTCGATTATTTTTAAATGAACGTGAAAGCCATGAGAGCTATTCACCTCCTTCTAGCTTAAGGATCCTACAGTTTTATTTGCTTCAACTCCCTCATACAAATATTATTATCTAATTACCTCTCAGATTTTTTAGGTACAAAAAATCTAAAAATAAGTATAATTTCTCTTAAAGTTAGCATTTTATACTAGAATCAAGTATATTTTCTATCAAAATCACCCCTCATATTTTTTTAATACAAAAAATCTAAAAACGAGTATAATTTCTATTAAATTCAGCACTTTACATAAGAATCGAGTATATTTTCTATTAAATTGAGCATGACTTTTTCCCGCTTAATATAATTTCTCCTAAATTTAGCATCATTTAAAGAAAATCTAGTATATTTTCCATCCAATTGAGTACCATTTAAAGAAAATCTAGTATATTTTCTATCCAATTAAGGTGGAAAAAGAATCATGCTCAATTTGATAGAAAATATACTAAAATGTGTTGGTGCAGGGAGCACCAGATGATCAAACCTAAGTTTTGATTGTGGCAAAGGGTCCAAAGTTAAGTTGTCTTATGATCTAACAAGGTTGATTGAGTTTGCAGAAAAGTCCTAAGTTGTCTTAGACAAAAGTCCCAATGGATTCTAGGCAGGTGGAAAACCCTAGTAGGTGGTAACTCTAGGTGCTAGGGGTGGTAACCTTAGGTGCTAGGGTGGTAACCCTAGGTGATGGAAAGTCCTAGCTGCGGTTAGGCAGGTGGAAAACCTTAGAGGGTGGTAATCCTAGGTTCTAGGGGGTGGTAACCCTAGGCGAAAAGTCTTAGTGGGTTGAGTGCTTTCGGCAAAACCCTAGAGTTAGGGACTATAGGTGAAAACCCTAGTGGTCGCGGACTAGGTGGAAGTTTGGATAGGTCATGGAGTGGACGTCCAATAGAAAGTCCTGAAGCCTCGAGCACTGAGTAAAAGTCCAATCGGTCTGGAGGATCGATTTACCAACAGGTAACTTCTCCTGAGAGTAGTAGATGAGGATGTGTTCCCCGCTAGAGAATAGTATGTGTCAGTTCAACCTAGGGTTTCTAAAGGAAATCCGAAGTCAGAACTGAACAGTCCGAAAGCTGTCAAATTATTTATTTACATATTAATCCTGTCTGAAAGTCGATGGTATGGAAAGATGGGGATGTGGCGCTCCCGCTGACTGCCTATAGACTCTGTTCAGACATGCAACACAGATTACGTCAGTGCCGAGCCAGGGAAGGAGTCCCCGGCGTTGGCCCTCCGACGCTCAAGTCAGTCATCGGTGATGAAGTAGAAGGCGGAGCAACAAAAATGAACAGTAGTGAGAACAATGTCTATCGCGTCTTGCGTACCTCCACCGATGTTTGGACCCCCTTTATATAGAGCTCCTGTAGAGTGTGTGCACGCTTCCCAAGGTGTGCATGCTTCCCAAAGTTTTCTATGAAAAGACTTATCAGTAAAGTGTCTCTAACACAGTACCTTAACAGGCCGAGCATATTTCTGAAGTGACAGTGGAAGCTTCCACCGTACAATCTTCTGGTTGTCCATACCTGGTGTCAGTGGTACTAATTCCCAAAGGGTTGTCGATGGATACCAGAGAGAGTATGCTACTAGGCTGAGTGAGTTGGCCGCTTTGCCGGAACTTCACTATTCCTGTGTCTCATCAACTCGGTCGGAACTCCACTGTGTGTTGTGTCATATCCGTTGGACCGGAACTCCACTATGTTTGTGTTGAGTCCGCTCGGCCGAAACTCCACTCTACTTGTGTTATGCCCGCTCGGCCAGAACTCCACTCTGTTTGTGCCATATTCACTCGACCGAAGTTCCACTCTGCCTGTCGAGTCCCGCTGCTTGGTCGAGCGGGGTAGCTGCTCGGCCCGACTTTTGCACACAGTTTCTTCCCTTCGTCCGGCGTCCAATACTCCATTAAGCGTCGGTCATTTGACACCTCCCCGTGTCAGGCGGGACCGAAACCTTCTCCCCCCCCGGGTCGGAGCATGATAGCCCAACCAACCGATGATATTTGAGCGTTGACCACCTTAACTTTGACCTCCACCGTGGTACCTATCCTCCGCGGGGTGGGGCCCCTCATCACCGCATCACATGCCTCCCCCTCAATTCTAGTCGAAGGAGGCTGCATGTCCGACTGACTGGACAAAAATTATTTGTGAAGCTTGCCACCCAATCGGCTTTGACACTCCTTGGTTTATGATCGGTATAACATGGTGCAACGGTCGGCTATGTGACCGCTCTTTATCGGTCGTCCTGTTGAAGCTTGTCGTTGGGCCGTAGGCCTACTCCTTTAAGCCGATCGACACAACAAACATTTATACTTGTGAAATCTTTTCTTGGGCTATCTTGGGCGAGCGCGATCCGAGCTTATGTCAGCCATATTTCTGGGAGACCGTACAAATCCCAACTCATAATGGTTGAGTGTGATCCCATGCCTCCTTAATTTCCCTCATTAAATGTCGGCCCGTAGCAAGGCGCCACATGTCCCATCTACTACCGCCGCACAGTTGATGTGATAGGCGAATATCCGCTGGCGATGTGACGTTTGGTGCTTTAAATTCAATGGTCCAATCTCTGCCTGAGTTTCCGCGACCTAGATCGGGCGGCTCCAGTCAGCAGGCCCCGAGGCTTATAAGACCGTGCGTGTCGCTGCCTTCTTCGCATTTTAGTCTTTGAGCTTCTTCGGCGATAACTCAGTCTGTGCTCCGGCGACATTCCTCCTTTCCTGCTCCTCCGGCGATATTTTCCCAATAAGCTTTCTTCCAATTGCACCCATCTTCGAGTTTTCGGTGTTTCTTTGTATTCTAGCGATATTCCAGTAGTCTTCCTTCTCCTTTGCATCCTTTCACTGCCTATGTTTTTTGCGATGGCTAGTTCCTCGCAGCTTCCTGTCGGCGTCCCTGAGCTTTGGTATACTTCTACTAAGTCCATGTTTGACACCGACGACGCTAAGAGTCTGATCGCCGCTTTTGAGTTTCCATCTGGATACAAAGTTCTTCCTTCTCCTTCTGATCGGCTAAACTCTCCATTGCCAGACTGTCTTACCTTCTTTAGGGATCATTTTACCGTCGGTTTATGATTTCCTATTCATCCCTTCTTTCCCGCCATTTGTAAATAATTTCGCATATCCCTTCATCAATTAGTGTCGAAATCCTTTCGACTGTTGTGTGGGGTAGTTGTTCTATTCTGCCTGCACGACATTCCTCTCACTCCCCGGACTTCCACTATTTTTATTACCCAAAATTGTTCGAGCCGGAGACTTTTCTTTTCCAAGCCCGAGTGGGCTTCGTTTTCTTTGACAAAATACCGACCTCCAACAAGCATTGGAGGGAATACTTCTTTTTTGTACAGCTTCCCGAGTGACCAGACTTCCCAACCCACTGGCAGCTCAAAGTGGTGAACTAGCCTCCCTTGAAACAGAACAAGAGCCGATCGGACTATCTCAACGCAGCTTCAATGTTGGCCTATCAAAAATATGACATCCATAAGTTGTTGCTAGAGGGTGTCCTCTACATCTTCGGTTTGAGTCCGATCCGCACTCAGCTTCCGTCCAACCTAGGTATGCAACTTCTTCACTCCTTCCTTTGATTCTAACTGATTTTTCTTCCTCTTTTGCTGCCAAAGTCATGTTACATGCGCGTATGACCGGCAAGGCTAAGCTTGCGGATGCCGCAATCAACGCGGTAGTTGTGGAGGAGTTGGAGAGCTACGGTATCCAACCGATTGGCTCTCATGAAGACCCCCAAGACGAGAGCAAAGATGCTCCAGTCTTAGTGAGCGGAGGGGCAGCTAGTCGGATGCCCAGTGGTGGAGTGGCTGGTGGATCACAACCTCCCTCCAAACGACATCTAGTCATTCAGGTTGAGGGGGCATAGGGCTCGGCCTCCTCAGGAGAGCTGCTGATCTGGTGTAAGAGGCGCCAGGCGGAGCCCTCATCCTGATCCGCATCCTTGGTGGTACGGTCCACCGAACGGATTGAAACTTCGACCCCCGCTCCCGTTGAAGAGACTGTTGTCCTCATGTCGTCTGATCAGATGCCATCATTGTTTGGTCTGCCACAAGGGACTGTCTACGCGCCATTGATGGCCTTCATGCCACCACCCTCGAAGGTCAAAAAATTGAGCATCCGTCCAGCATTTTCATCCCGGCCGCCCGGACGAGCGACCTCTGCCCAATCAGCCCCGAGTGACCAATGACATATAACGGTGATTCTTCACCTGCCGACTGAAGAATGGCATGGGTCGACTAGCACTGAGTCCTGAGCCCCCAAGCACCAAATAATCATCTAGGGATCACTTGCACAGATATAGGCTGACGCCCGAGCCCATGCGGCGATAATGCCTCCGGTGGCGCTTGCGAATAGTCATACCCAGATGTCTACTGGGGCAAGTGTTGTGTTTTTGTTTTTCATAATTTATCCCTGGTTGACGCTCATACTTTCTTGGTTATTCATAGTATTGGGTAGATAGCCTGCCCATGTGCCAAAGACCCGCATTTTTGGAGGAGGAAGTCAAGAATCTGAAGGCGTCGAGCGACCAATCCTCCGCCTCTCAGGAGCAGACAAATGCTAAGGTGGTGAAGCTGAAGGCTGATCTGGTGAAGAGCACTGTGATACTCGAGGCCGAGTGGAGGATGAGCGCAGAGCAAGTCTCTCTTTTAGCTCGGCTTAACAAGCAAGTCACCACCTTTGACGCCAAGATCGAATCAGCCAATGCGAGGAAACTCCGGACCATTAATGACCTAGACTTGAAGAATAAAGAGGCTCGTGCCCTCGCTAAGAAGCCGAAGACTTCCTAGTTGCCGAACGGAAGAGCTGGTCGGCCAAAGAAACTGGCCTTCAAGGCTAACTTGCTGTAAAAAATAATGAGCTGGCCACTACGAAGGACGAGCTGGAGGCCTCCCGAGCAGCCTTGAAAACTTATCAAGATGTTGAGAATAGCTGATTTGAGGCTATGAAGAGGATCTACATCCTCTCGGACACTTTCAATGACAAGGTCGCCGATTGGGCTCTTCACCTGTTTGATCTTGCAATTGACGAAATGCTCAACCAGCTTAGGGAAGGTGGTTACCTCCCCGCTGCTCTGACAAGTAAGGTCATCAGTCAGGATAAGCTAATTGAATCGCTGCCCAATGATGCCCTATATTACCTTGAGTGAGGTTGAGAGTTCCTCTGTAAAATTTTGAAGTTTCAATGAACGTTGGCCCATTCGGCTAAGCCTATATCTCCTTCTAGTATTTGTTTTTTCAACTCATCTCTTGAACTTTCATAAACTTGTGGCCTCGTGACTCCTCCAATCGGCAATGACTAGTTTATCCAACCGATCTATCTGTTTTATTTTTAGAGTTGCTCATTAGGATTCTCCGACCTTCTGATGGGTGGCGAAGTATTTCGAAGAGTAGTCCCGAATGGTCGCTGCATGTCGTGGTCGGTCGTTGACCATCTTTGAGTTACAAGACCGTCGCTTGACCACTTATTGAGATGAGGGTTTAAGGTCGCCGCTCGACCATTGGTGAAGACCGAGATTTAAGGTCGCCACTCGATTGTTGGCGAAGACTAGATGAAGACTAGGGTTTAAGGTCGTCGCTCGACCGTTGATGTAGACTAGGGTTTAAGGTTGCCACTCGACCGTTGATGTAGACCGAGGTTTAAGGTCGACACTCAACCATTCACGTAGACTAGGGTTTAAGGTCGCCGCTCGACCGTTGGTGAAGACGAGGGTTTAAGGTTGCCGCTCGACCGTTGACGTAGACTAGGGTTTAAGGTCGTCACTCAGCCGTTGATGTAGACTAGGGTTTAAGGTCATCGCTCAACCGTTGATGTAAATCAGGGTTTAAGGTCACCACTCGACTGTTGGGGAAGACGAGGGTTTAACGTCGCCACTTGACCGTTAATGTAGACCAAGGTTTAAGGTCACCGCTCGACCGTTGGGGAAGACGAGGGTTTAAGGTAGCCATTCAACCGTTGGTGTAGACTAGGTTTTAAGGTCACCGCTCGACCGTTTGTGTAGACTAGGGTTTAAGGTCGCCACTTGACCATTGATGTAGACCAGGGTTTAAGGTCGTCGTTCGACCGTTGATGTAAATGAGGGTTTAAGGTCACCGCTCGACAATTAACGAAGATGAGAGTTTAAGGTTGCCGCTCGATCGTTGGGGAACACCCATCTCGAGAGTGGCATTCTTTTCTTTTATTCATATTTGCCCTGTGTTCAGGAAACATACAAAAATACATGTATTCACTCGTGCACCTCTCATCCGACCCTATAGGGTTGAAGATGATTCACACTCCATGTGATTGCGTTCACTCCCAAGGGCGGATTCTTCCGAGGGCTTCTTGCTTCGGTCTTGACCATCTCGACGTAGCATTGTCAAGTGGCCAGCTGAACACCTTTGACTTCGCCCACCCAGTCGTCTACGGGGAACTTGATCTTTTAATTTGGCAATAGGTAGACACCACCACCCGAAATTCGTTGAGGGTCGGTCGACCCAAGATAACATTGTAGGCTGACGGTGAGTCCACCATGATAAAGTTGGTGGTCCTGGTTCTCCTCAGTGGCTCTTCCCAGAGCAAGATGGACAATCGGGCCTATCCAAGTGGGAGTACCTCATTGCCCGTGAAGTCATATACGTCATGGGCAGCAACTCATTTCGATCGATTTGTAATTGATCGAATGCCTTCTTGAAGATGATGTTCACCAAACTCCCTATATAAATGAAAGTTCGGTGAATAGTGTAATGAGCAATTACCGCCCGGATGATCAGCACATCGTCGTGAGGGATCTCCACTCCCTCCAAATCGCTGGGGCCGAAGCTGATCTTGGGTCCTTCAACCTTCTCCCTACTGCATCCCACGACGTGGATCTCCAGTTGCTGAGCGTATGACTTCCTGGCTCTGTTTGAGTCGCCGCCGGTCGGCCCACCGGTGATCATGCCTATTTCTCCTCAGGCGGCATTGCTCATGTTTTGTTCTTCCTGAGCGGAGAGTCTATTTCGCTCAGCCAGGACTCAGGCAGGCTCAGCGTTATCCCTCCCCTGGTGTCGATTGTGTTGTTCGAGCGCTCTTCTTTTGTCCTCTCATCGCCTGGAAAGTTGTTGTCTTTATCGTCGATCGAGACTTGGAGATCGGCGGTTGTATCCTTTCGGCGTCGGTCGGCTATCGATCGATGTCATATCATAGCAATCGCATGTGTTGTGCATCACCAACTGGTGAAAGGAGAAGAACATTGACGTCCATACCTTGCCTCTTATCTTCTGCCGACTAGAGGTCACATGCTACATGGCATGTGTCCTAGCCTCCTGGTGTGGCTGTGCTCCCTCCGCTCTTGGCTCTTTGGGAGGTTGATGGCTACTCGATGGTCATCATTCGGGCATCAACGCGGGCTCGACCAACGTCTCCTTCTTCCTCGATGGCTCGGCTTCTTCCACATTTATGTATTCATCGGCCTTCCTGAGTAGGTGGTCAAAGTCCCTGGGTGACTTCTTGATGAGCGACCAGAAGAATTCTCCTTCGACGAGCCCTTGAATAAAGGTGTTCATCATCATCTCGGATGAGATCGAGGGGATATCCATGACTACTTGGTTGAAGCGCCTGATGTATGCTTGGAGCGCTTCCTTGGGCCCCTGCTTTAGGGCGAAGAGGCTAACGCTCATCTTCTAATAGCATCGGCTGTTGGCAAAATGGTGCTGAAACGTAGCTCGAAAGTCCTTGAAGCTATGTATGGATTCGTCCAGCAGTCTTCAGAACCAGCGTTGCGCCGAGTAGGAGAGGGTAGTGAGGAAGACTTGGCATTTCACCCCATCTGTGTACTGATGCAGCGTTGTCGCGTTATCAAACTTATCCAAATGATCATCTAGATCGGTCGTTCCATTGCATTCCCCGATCGCCAGTGGGGTATAATGCCTGGGTAGAGGGTCACACAAGATCACCTGAGAGAACTGTAGATTGATCGACTCGGGCGAAGCGTGACTTCTGGGTGCCTTTCGTTTTTGCACATCCCGAACGGGAGCATCGTCCGAAGATCCCCTCTCCTGGTTCGCCTGAGTTATTTCTGAGGGGGTTTGGAACAGGGCACGATGAAAGGGGATGGACGCGAGTGGCGCTTCCCCATGTGTGCTGGTCGAACCTCTATTCTGCCCCCATATGGAAACTGGCTACGACCGGTCCTCCAATCCCGCTTGTCCTCTTGCTGCCTACGTCGCCAACTGTTGTACTAGCCGATCGACTAGTGCTTGTTGTTATTGCTTCTCAAACATCTTCATTGCTCGGGCTTACACAAGCATGTCGAGCTTCTCTTTGGTGAGCATCATAGTGGTGAGTCATCCAACATCCTCCATCTTCTCAATTAGGATGCAGGTTAAGTTCCCACAAACGACGCCAAATATGATCCTGTCCGAAAGTCGATTGGATGGAAAGCTGGGGATGTGGCACTCCCGCTGACCACCTGTAGACTCCGCTCAGAACTGGAACATAGATTATGTCAGTGCTAAGCCAGGGAAGGGGTCCCCGACGTTGGCCCTCCGATGCTCAAGTTAGTCACCGATGATGAAGTAGAAGGCAGAGCGACAAGAATGAACAGTAGCAAGAACATTGTCTATCACGTCTTGCTTACCTCCGTCGATGCTTGGACCCCTTTATATAGAACTCCTATAGCGCGCGTACATGCTTCCCAAGGCGAGCACACTTCCCAAAGTTTTCCTTGAAAAGACTTACCTGTAAAGTGTCATTGACACAGTACCTTAACAAGTTGAGCATATCTCTAAAGTGACAGTGGAAGCTTCCGCCGTATGATCTTCTGGTTGTCCATGCCCGGTGTCGGCGACACTAATTCCCAAAGGGATGCTGATGGATACCAGAGAGAGTACGTTTCTAGGCCAAGAGGATTGGTCGCTCGACCGAAACTCGTTGTTCTTGTGTCTCGTCTGCTCGTCCAGAACTCCATTGTATTTGTGTCGCGTTCGCTCGGCCGGAACTCCACTATGTTTGTGTTGAGTCCACTTGGCCGGAACTCCACTCTGCTTATGCCACATCCGCTCAGCTAGAACTCCACTCTATTTATGCCACATCCGCTCGGCCGAAGTTCCACTCTGCCTGTCGAGTCCCGTTGCTTGGTCGAGCGAGGTAGCTGCTCGGCCCGGCTTTTGCACACAATTTCTTCCCTTCATTCGACGTCCAATACTCTATTAAGCGTCGGTCATTTGACACCTTCCAATGCCAGGTGGGACCGGAACCTTCTTCCCCAGTCGGAGCATGATAGTCCGACCGACCAATGATATCTGAGTGTTGACCGCCTTAACTTTGACCTCCACCGTGGAAGCTATCCTCCGCGAGATGGGGCCCCTCATCACCACATCACATATTAATTGTTATTTGGCTAACTCTATTTTGCAGGAAACTAACAAGTTTTATAGGGTCAGACTTAGCCTTAATCGGTTGACCGAATGACCAGATCGATTGACCGAACCCCAGTACAATAGGATCAAATTTTCAGAGATCAGACCAGGTTTGATCAAGGGATCGGTCGACTGAACCCCAGGATCGGTCGACTGAACCCCGGGATCGGTCGACCGAACAGATGATAGACAGAGACTCAATCAAGCTGAGTTGATCGGATCAGATGAGGCGAAGATCATCAGCTGATCGGTCGACCGAACGGTAGGATTGGTCAACTGAATGAAGGCTCTATCTGGAGATGTTGCATCTGGACGAAAGGTCAAGCGGGTTCAGCAGGTTCAATCGACCGAACCAGGGGATCGGCCGACCGATCCAGATCGAGTTAAAGCTTGATCCTGAGATGAAAGGATCTAGATCATATTTGAAGAGGCTATAAAAAGGGGTCTCGACCAGCACTTTTGGGACACCGAAAATCAGACTACTTGCGCTCCTGTGTGCTGCTCTGAAACTCTTCAACAACGCTCAACTACTGCTCCGACAATTGACGACTCTTTTACTTATACTTATATTGTCAGTATACTTTGTTTAGTTTTGTACTTGTAATTGTTTACTTGTAAAGAATTTCTAAGCTATTAGTGATTGCCCACCGAAAGTGATCAACGATCGCGGGCCTTGGAATAGAAGTCGTCACAAGCCCCGAACCAAGTAAATGAAACCTGTTAGTGATTGTGTTTGTTTCTTTTCTTTATTTCTTTACGTTATTCTGAGTTTTCGAAATGAACGAACTAGCCACAAGTGTTATTCACCCCCCTCTAGCACGTCATTGATCCTACAAAATGAGTATAATTCCTCTTAAAGTCAACACTTTATACTAGAATCGAGTATTTTTTTTATCAAAATTGTCTCTCATATTTTTTAGGTACAAATAGTCTAAAAACGAGTATAATTCCTATTAAATTTAGCACTTTAAACTAGAATCGAGTATATTTTCTATTAAATTGAGCACGACTTTTTCCTTGCTTAATATAATTCCTCTTAAATTCAACACCATCTAAAGAAAATTTAGTATATTTTCCATCCAATTGAGTATCATTTAAAGGAAATCTAGTATATTTTCCATCCAATTAAGGTGGAAAAAGAATCATACTTAATTTAATAGAAAATATACTAGATTCTAGTTTAATGTATTAAATTTAAGAAGAATTATACTCATTTTAAAACTTTTTATACCTAAAAATATCAAAAGCAATTAGATAAATATGTTTGACTAGGAAGTGGAAACAAAGATTTTTATTAATGGGGACTGTATACAAAGTTTTGTTTGCCCATGGGGATTGCATGCAAATTTTTCCTTTATTTTTTCTAAAATTGGTGTTCAATCAGTGTATTAGTTCCATTAGGAAAAAAATTGGCATTTTAAGTACCCTTATTTTCTCCTTTCCTATCTCTAATCACAAGAAGCCCTCTCTAGATCGAAAGTGATAGGAGGAGTGAATATTGCTTGTAACTTTTTCAAGTTTTTCATAAAGCAATCAAAGAAACGTAGTGAAAATAAAGAAGTAAAAGAAGAACAACAAAAACTAAGCTAACAAGTTATTTTTACTTGGTTCGAAGTCTATGACGACTCCTACTCTAAGGTCTACACTCGTTGAGTATTTAATTTGGAAAATCCACTAAAATTTTGAACGTTTACATAATTAGTTTGAAATGAAAGTATGAGTAAACTAAAATCAATTATACTAATGACTTTGAAATTGTAGCTCCTGTGTAGTCATCGTCGGGGCTACGTTCAAGCATTGTCGAGAGCTTCTCGGGGTAGCGTGGAAGATGTAAAGAGTTGTTGTCGCTTGTATTGAAGTATTGTACAAATTGTTGGTTGAACAGGCCTTTTCTGGAGCGTTGAAGGTGCCTCTAACCTCATCCGAGGCGCCTCCAAATACAAAAATTATCCTCTCAACTATTGGTACAGGGAGCATTAGATGATCAAACCTAAGTTTCGATTATGGAAAAGGGTCCAAAGTTAAGTTGTCTTGTGATCTAACAAGGTTGATTGAGCTTGTAGGAAAGTCCTAAGTTGTCTTAGGCAAAAGTTCTAGAGGATTCTAGGCAGGTGGAAACCCCTAGGGGGAGGTAACCCTAAGTCCTAGGGGGTGGTAACCCTAGGTGATGGAAAGTCCTAGCTGGGTTAGGCAGGTGGAAAACCCTAGGGGGTGGTAATCCTAGATCCTAGGGGATGGTAACCCTAGGTCCTAGGAGGTGGTAACCCTAAGTTATGAAAAACCCTAGGGGGAGATAACCTTAGGTGCTAGGGGGTGGTAACCCTAGGCGAAAAGTCTGGATGGGTCATGGAGCGGATGCCCAAAAGAAAGTCCAGCCGGTCTGAAGGACCGGCTTGACTATAAGTAACTTCTCTGGAGAGGAGTAGGTGAGGACGCGTTCCCCACTGAGGGAATAGTAAGCGTCGATTCAACCTAGGATTTCCGGACGAAATCCGAAAGTCAGAACTGGATAGTCCGAAGGTTGTCAAAAGTTATTTTCATATATTGTTTGTTATTTATCTAACTCTATTTTGCAGGGAAACTAACATTTTGTAGGTTGGAGTTTCATCCTTGATCAGTCGACCCAACCTCCAAGCAAGCAGAGTAGACTTCCAAGCCAACTGATCGGGTTCGATTGAAGGATCAGTCGATCGAACCTAGGGTTCAGTCGGCCGATCGGTGGATAGGCATCAACATGGTCCAGCTGGGTGGATCGGATCAGATAAGCTAGTGAGGTTAGCGGGATCAGTCAACCGAATGGCAGGATTAGTCGATCGAACGAAGACTTATCCAGACGATAGAAGCATATGGACAAGAAGCTGGGCAAGTTCAGAGGGTTCGGTCGATTGAACACCAGGATCGGTTGACCGATCAGCTTCGAGTCAAAGACTAATCTCGAGATCAGTGGATCTGGATCAGGTATGACTCGACTATAAAAGGATGGTCGACCAGCAGCTTCAGACAGAACACAATTTCTGAGATCAAGAATGAACAACTACTGCTCTCTTCAACGCCGCTTCGACAACTGATGAAAGACTTCTAATTCTATTATTGTCGATAACTTTGTTATATTGTACTTCAAGTTTTGTAATCTTTATTCGAATCTATAGTGATTGCCCAATGAAAACGATCAAAGATCATGAGTCTTGGAGTAGGAGTAGTCACAGGCTCTGAACCAAGTAAAAGAAACTTGTTAGCGGTTGCATTGGTTTCTTTTCTTTATTCTGCTACGTATTCTGTGTGTTTTGTGAAATGAATGAATTAGCCATGAGTGCTATTCACCCCCTCTAGCACGTTATTGATCCCACATCAACCTCGGACTCGATAAACTCTACAACATGCAGCCTTTATCCATGCGAGGATGCCTTCCAGGTGCTCTAAGGCACCTTCACGCCAATCTCTAGGGTGCCTCCAGATACATGAGAGGCACCTCTATGCCTTTCCGTGCGGGGTCTTTGGCTAAGGCATCTGAGGTGCCTCCAACAGCACAGAAGGTGCCTTGAGCACTGTTCACCCGAGTTTTTCTTTGAGTTTTTTACTCCTACAAGTTTACATTACCCCAATACTAAAGAGTAACCTATAAAACATAATTAGCACAATATAAAATAATATTAATTAATTAATTAATTTGACAGTCTCAGGACTGTCTGGTTCTGATTTTTAGATTTCTCGTGAAACCCTGGGTTGAATCGACATCTACTGTTCCCTTGACGGGAAACACGTCCTCACCTACTCCTCTCAGGGAGAATTTGTTGGATCGAGACCACGCTAGAGGGGGGGTGAATAGCGTTCGTGGCTATTTCTTTCCATTCGTAAAACAAACGAGTAAAAGCGCAGCGGAATAAAGAAATAACAAACACAGAGAGACAGGAAGATTTACTTCGTTCGGAGCCTAAAGCGACTCCTACTCGAAGGCCCGCGATCCTTGATCGCTTTCCGTGGGCAACAACTATAAGCACGATAAAACTATTACTGATTAATTACAATTTAAAGCAGTAAACAGATTATACCGACAACAAAAGACTAAATCGAAGCTCCGGGTTGTCGGGGTGTCGTTGCAGCACTTTCTGGATCGAGTCGTTAGTAGCTTGTCGCAGGGAGATTACTTAGATTGTCGTTGTTCTACTTGGTGCTGCACCTCGACCCTTCTTTTATATGAGGTTCTGGGCGCTTGGATCCCTTCCGGGTGCCTGGAGTGTGACGTGGCCAACCAACCAGGATGCTCCACGTGTCAACTTCGCGCAGGGGATAAACTTTGGTCCCGGGCGCCCGGATCCATCCCGGGCGCCCGGACAGCCTTTTTCCAGCAGGTTCCTCACCTGCAAACAAAGGTTAGTCCGAGCAAAATCCCCTGCAAGACAGTGTTAGAATAAGACAAAACATCATAAAGAAGAATTGACAGTCTTCGGACTGTCCGAGTCTGACTTCGGATTTCCAATCGGAAATCCTAGGTCGACCCGACGCCTACTGTTCCCTCTACGGGGAACGCGTCCTCACCTACTCTACTCAGGAGATTTACCTGTTGCCAGTCGATCCTCCAGATCGACTGGACTTTTGCTCAGCACTCGATGCTTCCAGACTTTCTGCTGGACATCCGCTTCCCGGCTAGTCCAGACTTTCACCTGGTTCGCGACACCAGGACTTTCCACCTAGGGTTACCACCCCCTAGGACTTTTGCCTGAAGCCATCGACCTGCCAAGACTTTCCGCATAGGGTTACCACCCCCTATGACCTAGGGTTACCACCCCCTATGACCTAGGGTTACCACCCCCTAGGGTTTTTCCTTTGCCTAACCGCAGCTAGGACTTTTCTCCACCTAGGGTTACCACCTCCTAGGGTTTTCACCTGCCTAACCGCAGTTAGAACTTTCCTGAAATACTCATTCAACATGTTAGATAACAGAGAATCTTAACTTTGAATCCCTTTGCCATTATCAAAACTTAGGTTCGATCGTCGGATGCTTCCTGCACCAACAGAATTTACCTGATGTCAAACTAGTACTCCAGATCGTTTGGACTTTTGCTTAGCATCCAAGACTTTAGGACTTTCCGCTAGACATCCAATCCCTGACCCGTCCAATCTTCCGTCTAGTGTCCGTGACCTCCAGAACTTTCACCTACTGTTCTTGAGTAGTAGGATTTTCTGCTTGATGTCCTCGACCTGCTAAGACTTCTGCCTAGTCCCTTAGACCAGGACTTCCTTGCCTAGCCACAACTAGGGCTTTCCACCTACCTAGTATTCGTTAAGATTTTTACCTTGCCTAAGCTCACTTAGGACTTTCATACACATTCAACCAAACTTATTAGAACCACAATAATCCTTAACTTTAAACCTTTTACCATTATCAAAACTTATGTTCGATCATCTGGTGCTTCCTGCACCAACACTCTCCTCTTACAATTAGAGATGAGCAAAAGTTCGATCAAATCAATCGAAACTGACCGAAATTAAAAATTTAGTTCGATAATTTTAGTTCCCCCCCTCCCCAAAATGGTTTATTCAGTTAATTCAGTTAAATTTTAATTTTAAAAATTCTTATTCAATTAAACTGAATAAACCAAAATAAAAAATTGAACCGGTAAATCTTCCATGTAAAAAAAAAACAATTTTGGTTAAATCTCTTGTGATTCCATCATTGTAAAAAAAAAAAGGTCAATTCGATTTTCAATTGAATTAATCAATATTTTATTCGTTTAGTTTGTTCGATTTTAATCGAAAAAAATCGGTCGGTTCAATTAGTTTGAAAAAATTGGTTTATTCAGTTTCAGTTAATTTAGTTCAGTTTGGTTTTAATCAAATACTCAGCCCTACTTCCAATTGGTGCGAGTAGTTCCCAACCCTTATTTGCCCCCTCGGGCTATAGTGTAGTGGCAGGGTGCCTATGCAATGTTCTAAGCATCCAGAATTCGATTCTCAGCTATAATGAATCACAAGCCATTTTCCTCCAGTTGGATGAAAAACTTGAGACGTTAGGCTGCTAGCCCACCCGCCACTTGCATTTCCAAATTTACCCTAGTAGTCAATAGGAACTTTCATGGGGTCAAATCGATCACCACCCGAATTAGCCAGTTCAAAGAATTAGACACCCGAATTCAAAAAAAAAAAGTTCCCACCTCTTTACTCAACCTGAAGCTACTACGGGGGTCGCTTATTCTTTTATTGGATCCCATGACTCCTCTCCTCCCCTTTGTTTCCTTGAATCTCTCCTTTGGTTGTGTGTTGTTGTTGGAACTCTAAGTCTTGGGGTCAATTCCTAGTATTGGTGATGGAAGTATCAGATAATCGAACATATGTTTTGATAATTGACAAATGTTCAAAGTTAAGGATTATTATAATCTAATGAGGTTAACTAAGTTTGCAAGTAGCTCAACTAGAAAGTCCTAGTGAAACTAGGCAAGGTAAAGTCATAGTGATACTAGGCAAAGTAAAAGTCCTAGTAGATCAACTTGATTGGATACTAGGCAAGGGAAAGAAAGATCTAGTAGATCAGTTGGACCAAATACAAGGAAGAAGCCTTGGCAGATCAAAGACACTAGGAGGTCTAGACAAGTGTCTAGAGGACCAGACATCTAGCAGATCGTTAGGTATAGAGGACCGGACATTGGAGAAGTCCTCGGGGTCGGAGGATTGGATATTGAGCAGGAAGACCAAACAGGTAAGGAGGACCAGATGTTTGTCAAATCAAGTAATCTATCCTGAGAGGAGTAAAAGAGGGTGTGTTCTTAAAAAGAGGATGTGTTCTTGAAAAGAGAACAATAGGTATTGGTCTAACCTAGTGTTTCAAGGAAATCCAAATGTCATGCCCTAAGGGTAAGGTTGACCGACAAAAATCAGGCAGCACCTTCCTTGTAGCAATGACAAATGAAACCAGTATACAATGCCACAAAGCTACTCACAAGCCATCAATAGCCCACACGGTTGAATATAAAATACAACTACACAGTTATATACATAGCTCACATGGCTGGAACAAAAAGAACATAGCCACGCAGTTGTATAGTAAGTATCCCACACGGTTGTAGCAAAACACAGCGGAAGTCATAAAATAATTAGTAAATCAATACCACACTACAACTAACTGTGAACCAGCCTTGCTTGACACGACAATAACATCAACCTAAATACAAGAAGCCACAAAGCTAAACTCCATACAAAAGATATATATACACAATAAGTCCAACACCAATAATGCAATGTGAAGCAATAACAAAAGAAGTCGCTTGATGTGACATGGGACTGGAGGACAGGATCTCTAGGCGACTCCATAAATCCTTTACATACTACCTGGTGAAAGAAAACCAGTTCATGGGGTTATCAGTGTTGGGACTCAGTCGGTAATAGACAGATAGTGCATAAGTATAATATAAGGGGGCGTTTGGTTCTCTCCTAGGAATCGGAATGGGAATGGGTATCATAGTATTATGGAATGGAAATGGGTATGAGCTTGGGTATCATTCTTAAAAATGATGTTTGGTTAGTTAAATATTTTCAATCGGAATGAACCTAAATTTTCTTTTTTACCCTTACAGAAAAATAAGAGAAAAAATTAGATGGGAGAGAAAGTTGAATGTGAGAGAAACATATGATGAGAGAAAATAATGAGAGAGAAAGTGTGATGAGAGAGAAAGTATGTTGGGAAAATGAAGAGAGAGAAAGTATGATCATAAAAAATGAGGAGAGAATGCATAATAGGAGAGATTAAGAAGAGAAAAAGTATGATGAGAGAGAAAGTGTGATGAGAGAGAAAGAGTGATGGGAAAATGAAGAGAGAGAAAGTATTATGAGAGAAAATGAAAGAGTGAGGAGAGAGAAAGTGGGTTAAGAGAGAAAGAGTGATGGGAAAAAATGAAAAGAGAGAAAGTATGATGAGAGAAAATGAGAGACTGAGGAGAGAAAAAGTATACTGAGAGAGAAAGAGTGATGGAAAAAATAAAGAGAGAGAAAGTATTATGAGAGAAAATGAAACAGTGAGGAGAGAGAAAGTATGATGAGAGAAAAAGTGAGTTGAGAGAGAAAGAACGATTGGAAAAAATAAAGAGAGAGAAAATGTGATGAGAGAAAATACGAGATTGGGGAGAGAGAAAATATGATGAGAGAGAAAGTGTGCTGAGAGAAAAAGTGTGATTAAAGAAAATAAAGAGAGAGTGTGTGACGAGAGAGAATAAAGATAGAGAAAGTGTGATGAGAGAAAATGAGGAGAGAGAGTATGCTAAGAGAGATTGAGGAGAGAGAAAGTATGATGAAAGAGAAAGTATGATGAAAAAATAAATAGAAAGTGTGATAGAAGAGAATGAAGAGAAAGAAAATAAGGAGAGAGAGTGTATGATGTGAGAGAATATAGAGAGAGGATGAGGAGAGAGGATGAGGAGAGAGAAAGTATCTTGAGAGAGAACATGTGATAATAAAATAAGGAGAGAGAAAATATGATGAGAGAGAGTGTGTGAAATTAAAAAAAATAAACAAATATACTAAGGGTATTTTTGTCTAAAACTTAATTCATATTCCTATTCCATCAAAACCCAAGGGAGGGGGTGGGTTTCATCCATACCCAAATTTTTGGGTTTCATTCCAAAATCTTAATTCCATTCCCATTAACGAAACACAAGGTTTGGGAATGAATTCATTCCCTCATTCCCAAACTCATAAACCAAACACCACCTAAATCTAGAGATTCAGAGGTATACAGTCTCATAGGGAAAAGTATCATGAACTATAGAGATATCATAATGAATATTATACTTGAATCCATATACTAAGCAAGTAATAGTAAGTCAGGTGCAGTGAGGATATGATAATACTACTCATAACTACAAGGGTAACATATGAGGTATATACATACTACCGATAAGCAAGCCAATGTCAAAGCACATGCATTAAGTATATAATTCAACATATGTAAGCATATCACAACCATATAGATATAATAAGAACAACAGCATAAGCAAATATAATAATGAAAGTGTATGCATAGATAGCCACCCTGCCCACCTCTCATCACCACGACCTCTGTATGGTTGAGAGGTCGGATCAATGACAATTGTACAACACTCCAACCGCCACAACTCTTGAGTGACTGAGCGGGCATGCGCATAGTAGCTAACTAGCTATGTAGCAACGGGGGTCCCTGCTGCTCGCATCTCCAACCTCCACTCTTCATGAGTGACCGAGTGGGAGCACTACAAGACAAGCGACACACTCCGGCTACCACTACCCATGGGTGGTTGAGTGTGCATCCCTAACTGAAGACTCTCTCACACCACAAGGGAGACAATGGTTGTTAATATGTATGCAATGATATGATGTGCAAGATGCAACAGTCATTATATATATAAACAAAAATCAGGTATGTTACAGTAAGCCAGCATTCTTAATAAGATATGTGAATAAACAGCCATCAAAGCAAGTAAACATGATATCTAGTATCTGCTAAGTATCATAGATGACAGCGAGAGACTGTATAGACATCAAATCGATAATCTTAAAGATCGAGTGGATAAGTATCAAGCTCAGGAAAAATATGAGTGGAGTCAATGTGAATATAGTTACTATCCAAATATAACTCATGCACTAAGATCAAAGAACTAAAGAATCAAGGTAAGAAGTACCCGCCTTTATTGTAGATCGAACTAAACAAATACCACATTGATGTGCTCACCTTGAATCATAGTCTTATAACCAATAGTACAATTTAGCTAATTACAACATGCATCAGCTAGCTAAATCCAAAGCTCAAACTATTAGAAGAAAACCTTAATCGAACGATCATTAATCAACCCTAATTAATGATTACTTTAATTAATCCTCTATTCAATCACATCCACTCTTCCTGTGAATTAATCCATTCGATAGTTATCAATCACCCTTAATCTATAATCAAATTCTAACCATCATCATCACAATACAACTCAATCCAACAATCATCCAATCGTTTAATCCATTAAATCAACTACTAAGCATCATAAATCCAACATACATAGTTCATCCACATGATCAATTGCTAACTATCAAATCTGATAATTAATCTCATTCATAAATCCTTTCATTACTTATCACAATAACAATTAATGACTTCCTATTAATGCTCATGAAATCATTCAAATCAACCTACAACTGATTAACGTAACCACCACAAAAGATTGAAATCAAATCTATATTAACAACAACAGATTAACAATCCCAAATCAATCCCAAACTAACCACAAGAACAAATTAATCCACCTATCAATCTGATCAGAACTAGTTTGTTACCTCAATTTGTACTACAACAACTTGGTGGAGATCCCAATCATAGCTGTGATGAACAGGAAACCCCCCTTGTTGAATCCAAAGAGAAGATGGTTAATCGTCGTCCAACACAATTGCCCTAAATCAATACCAAGTTTAGATCCAGTACCAAATCCTCTACTAGGATTAATTGATTACCTCTACAGTGGTAGTAGGGTAGTAGAGTGTTAGAGTGTATACTAAAAGTCTAACTTTTTTTGTATAAACATTTATTTAGAAATAAAAATCACATTGGTCAAATGTCTACATTTATGCTAAGTGTAGTTGTCCATTTAATTTATATTGTAGATAACATAGTGTGAGGAGACACACAGAAGATCATGTTATCAGTTCCTTATAAATTATAAATAATAGCTCACAACCAAGATGGAATGAGACAAACCATTGGAGTGGTTGTAGTGTAATTTGGAATTAGTTTATCTTGACTATAAAATTATACTAGTACACTATAAGTGTATTGAGCAGGACCATTTGAGGAAGTTTCTTTTTATACTGACTACATAAAATAACAAAACCCCTGTTATTATGGAAGTGTGTACTCTTAATCATGATATAATAATAAGCACGTATACTTAATATTTATTTCTTTAATTTATCAAAGGGTGAGATTTAGTTCGTTAAATCAATAGGCCTGATAAGTTGGGAAGTGATATTATTTATATGGTGTGTTGTTGATTATAGAATGAAATTGTGTCATAGTAATCTAGGTTGACGATGTCCCCTTGAGGAGCTCATAAGGATTGTCATGTATGTTGGAACCCCAAGGTTGTTTTGGTGTGATCAACAAGTTAAGTTAGATCATGTGTGTTTTTAACCTTATGTCTAAGTGTGCAGGAGCTTAGGAGCACATGTAGTCGAGCGGAAGATGCAGCTAGCGAGAAGGATGGCACGCGATGCGTCCGAGGGATGAGGCACTGCGGAAGAGTACACCGGCGAACGAGAATGAAGCATGCAGTGGTTCCGAGGGACGAGAAGCCGGAGCGGAAGACTACTCGAGGAGCAAGAGACGCAGCTAGCGAGAAGGTCGACACAGTGTGCGACCGAGGGACGAAGACTGCGGATGAGTATGCTGGCGGATGAGAAGGAAGCACGCGGTGATTCCAAGGGACGAGAAGCCAGAGCGGAAGCCTACTCGAGAAGACCGGAAGTTGGGTTCGGGTGAGCCCTATTCCGGATGGTAGAGATCACCCAAGTAAGAGGAAAACTCGGTCTGAGGCGAACAGAGCCGGAGCAGAAGACCAAGGATGGAAACAACGATCCAACAAGTGGTATCAAAGCTGAGTACGCCTCAGGAGGACTAACCGCCGACTGAAGCAACAAGATGGTCGGAATGAACATCTACCCACCAACGTTCGAGGGGGAGTTCACTTTTTGGAAGCGGCGGATGGAGGTTTATTTTAAAACCGATTTTAATTTGTTATTAATAATGACCTATGGTTTTGATATGCCCAAAAGCAAAGAAGGAGAAGAACTTGAGGAGCATCAATGGACTGACGAGCAGCGTGACGAATTCATAACAAATGGTAAGGCTGAGTCGTGCCTTTTGAGCGTACTACCTGCCCAAGATCTCGACGGAGTCGGAAAATACAAAAGCGCAAAAGAACTTTAGGAAAATTTCTTGAAGCTCTACGAAGAACCACTTGAAGTCGAATCCAACTCCTCGATGGACACCGAACCACCGTCGGAAGAATCCAAGGCGAAGGAAATTGTCGGAACAACACTCATCGTCGATTATCTACCAGAAGACATAATTATCTCTTCCTCAAAAAGCATCAAGAGCATCAATGAAGGGGGAGCAACATTGGGAGAAAGCAACCCAACAGGGGAAGAATCAACAACCGACAAGATAAGTCAAGTATGGTCTTCACCTCCTGACCAACTGCTTAATTCGATCAATAAATTATCAAAAGACTTTTTCAAATTAGGAAATATATTATCAAAAGATTCTTGCAAATCAAAAATTATTTTATCGAAAGGATTTTGTGAATTAAAACCCAAAAAATTATTAAAGAATAGTGGGTTAAAGGAAACTCATACAACAGCTTATCGATTAAAGAATTTCGACAAACTAACAATAGAAAATAACATGATAAAGGAAATGATATACTTTTCTGCATGATCAATATTTTTTGCTTCAAATTTGAAAAATTATGATTTGAGAAATTATGATAAACTAAAATGGAAATTTAAATATCATAATATTAGAAAATTTGATCTAAATTAAAAACTTAGACTTAGCATTTTCAGTAAGAAAATTAGACATTAAAATTTCTTTATGAGGCTTTGTCTAAGAAAGTGGCTGTTGTTCCAATAACCAAGAAGGCCTAATGCTTCGCCACGACCTGGAAGCCAAAATATTGAAATAAAATGTTCAATTAACTTTCTGATAAAAGCATTAAAGTGGAAACTTAATAATGCTTTAAAAAGTTTTTTAAACATTTTTTAGAAATATTCTTATGTTGAGAAAATTTTTCTTTCATAAATGTTTTACTTAGAAAAATTCTCAGAAAATATTTCTGCCAAAGTTAAATTTTTTCTTTTAAAATCTTCTTAACTAAAGCATTACTTAGAAATTGTTTAACTTAGAATAATTTTTGCTGAAAATTATTGCTTAAAAATTCTCTAACTTAGAAGTTATTCAACTTAGAATTTTTGTTAAGAAAGTTAGAAATTTTTTTTTAACCCTTAGATTTTTTTCGGAACCCCATTTTTTATGTGATCAAATGGGGAGAAGGAAAAGTATAAGTCTAGGGGGATGTAGACCAAAATTTAAATTTTTTATCTTTTTGCATTTTATTGCAAAATTAGTTAGTTTATTTTTATGTCTATTTATCCTAACTTAACTTGGATTGCTCACATCAAAAAGGGGGAGATTGTTGGAACCCCAAGGTTGTTTTGGTGTGATCAACAAGTTAAGTTAGGTCCTGTGTGTATTTAACCTTGTGTCTAAGTGTGCAGGAGCTTAAGAGCATAGGTAGTCAAGCGGAAGACGCAGCTAGCAAGAAGGACGGCACACGGTGCGTCCGAGGGATGAGGTGCTGCGGAAGAGTACAACGGCGGATGAGAAGGAAGCGTGTGGTGGTTCCGAGGGACGAGAAACCGGAGCGGAAGACTACTCAAGGAGCAAGAGATGCAACTAGCAAGAAGGTCGGCATGGGGTGTGACCGAGGGACGAAGACTGCGGATGAGTACACTAGCGGATGAGAAAGAAGCACGCGGCGATTCCGAGGGACGAGAAGCCGGAGCGGAAGCCTGCTCGAGAAGACCGGAAGTTGGGTTTGGGTGAGCCCTATTCCAGATGATAGAGATCACCCAAGCGAGCAAAAGACTCAGTCTGAGGCAAACGGAGTCGGAGCAGAAGATCTGGGCTGGAAAAAGTCAATAGGGTTGACTTTTCACTCCGGGGCACCCAGAACCCTTCTAGGTGCCTGGAGTTGACTTTTTGACCAGATCGCGTCAAACACGATCTGAATGTTGGGGGATAAAGCTTTATCCCCTCAGGGCACCCGGAATCCCTTCGGGGTGCCCCGACCAAGGCTATAAATACAGCCTTGGTCCAGAAGATTTTCATCAACTCAAGCAATTCATTCTTTCTACACTTGTATGCTTTCTCTATAGTTAAGCTTCTGCTTTCTGCTCTTCATCGTTGTAAGAGGCTTCTCCACCTGAAGGAGTTTTTAGTACGATCATCTTCCTTGGATTAACAACCTCCCCGGTTGTAACCAAGTCAAATCTGGTGCCTCGTCTTTTCTGATTTACTTTCTGTTTAGCTAATTTATGCAAGTGTTAGTTTAAGAGTTCGAGAAGGGTTTGTTTTTTATTTTCAGGCTATTCAACCCCCCTTCTAGTCGGCCGCTGCGATCCAATAATGTAAACCCTACAGGTGGACTTAGTCCAACATGACAATAAGGTTGAGTGGTACTACTCTTGGAGCTAGATATTATTTAAGTGAGTTGTCAGTAACTCATTTAATTAGTGGGCATTCGATATCTTAAACACAGGGAGACTAACACACTCATGATAAGAAGGAGCCCATTTTGTAATATGGGATTGGTGCGGTAGTGTAATAATAACTCTTTAGTGGTATAAGTTATTATTAATGAACTTGAGTTGGGTATTCGGAGAGAACACGGGAAGCTCAAGTTCATTGGGAGACCAAAACCAATTCCTCCTCTCGGTCCCTGTTGTAGCCTCTTATTTATAAAGCCTTATATCCACTTAAAGCCAAGCTTCTTACCCATCTTGTTGTGGCTGGCCAAGCCAAGCTTGGAACCCAAGCTAGGGCTGACCAAGCCAAATATTGGAGCCAAGTTTATGGTCGGACAAGCTTGGAGCCCAAGCTAGGTGGTCGACCACATTAAAATAAAAGGGTATTTTAAATTTTAAAATCTTTTCTTTTATGGAAGTCATGGTTTTAAAAGAGAATTTTAAAATTTTTCCTTTTATAGCTTTCTACAAAGGATTAAGAAAGAGGTTTGATATCTTTCCTTATTTGTAGTTAAAAGGAAGATTTTAATTTTTGATAAAACTTTCCTTTTTTGTAACCATCCACATATTTTAAAAGAGAGATTTTAATTTATAAAATTTCCCTTTTATAACCAACAAGGGATTTAAAAGAGAAATTTTTTATTAAAATTTCTTACCGGAAACAAATAAGGAAGTTTTAATTTTGTGTTTAAAACTTTTCTTGTTTGGAGCACAAGTATAGGGTCGACCATGACAAGCATTAAAGGAAGTTTTAATTTTTTTTGTTTTAAAACTGTCCTTTTTAGTCATTGGCAAGGAATATAAGGAAGTTTTAATTATGTTTAAAACTTTCCTTTATTGCTAAGACCAAGGATTATAAAAGAGAAGGAGGGGTGCCTCATGAGACAACACATCTTCTATTCCTCTCTTCCAATCCTTGGTGGTCGACCCTCTTCCTTTTCTCTTCTCCTTTTGTTTTCTTCCTTGGAGGCTAATGGAATCTAGTGTGGTGATCTCTTGGTGGCTGGTTGTTTGAAGGAGAAGAAGAAGAGAAGGAAGCTCTCTTGTCTAGCATCCCTTGGAGATTAGTTGGTGGCCGGATCTTGGAAGCAAAGGAAGAAGCTTGGGTGGATTTCATCTTAGAAGATCGTCGCTCACACGACGTCCAAGAGAAGGAGAGGAATATAGCAGAAGATCAAGAGGTCTATAAGCTACAAAAGGTATAACTAGTTATTAGTTTTCGTATCATAACTAGTTCATCTTTTGTTTAGATCTTGAAAAACCAAACACAAGAGGTTATTGGTTTTAAGTTATCATTTTTTGTTATCGATTTTATTTTTCGATTTCATGTTTCGATAATGTGTTTCTATTGAGATCTCTGTAGTTAAACCTAGTTTACTGCAAGAAGTTAAATATCTAATTTCTTTGAGAGGCTTTGTCTAGGAAGTGGTGGATGATCTCATACCCAAGAAGGCCTAGTGCCTCCCATATTTAACTTGGAAGTTGATCTTTGAAATAGACATTTGATAACTTCTGTAATATGGTTTAACTTAGGAAGATCACATCGGTTAAACTTGGAGTAAAAATGTTAAGTATCGTTTCCAATCCAAGTTTAACTTCTGAAGGACAATTTGGATTAATAATGTTAAGTATCGTTTGCAATCCAAATTTAACTTCAGTAGAGCACATGGGTAGCTAGGATAGTTCTATGCTTGTACAAAGTTTTATACAGGGAAACTAGGATGGTATTCCAAGTAGAAACCAACATAGAGGACCACCATGATCAGTGGGGGGTGTTGCTAGCCGCTTGAAATACCGTCAATAGCTGAGATCTGGCACCGATGGATACAAGCGTGGATTGCCCTTAACCAATGATGGTCGAGGCTAAGGTTTGTTGGTGTGATGAATCGGGAAGAATAGATGGTGACGACATAGAGGCGGTGACCTCACAATAGCGTCGGGTAATAGTGAAGGTCTAGGGAAAAACATGTAATGGGTGGCATCAACCCTTCCTTCTAGTGATGGTGGAAATGGAGACAGCAGAGAGGAAGGGAAATTGACCGGTCAGGAGAGGCTAGGGCACGGGTGAGGTGGAGACTAGAGGCTCCCTCAATAGCTCATGCTGACCGATCGGGCGCCGGCCGATGTCAGGTGATTGGCGAAGGCAGTGAGGCTCGAGGGTGAGGGGCAGATCGGAGAGGAGACACTGCTTAGGGCACGACAAGTTGCGGCTTTGATGTGCGTAAATATTATGATAGTTTATGCATGTTTTTACGCACATTCACTTGCTTTATATGTACATATTCTTTGTATGATCGCCTCTTTCATCATGTATTCATCATATATACTCTTTTGCACGGATATCTACTCTTTGTTTGGTTTTATGTTGACAGGGACAATTTTCGGAGTGAAAACAACGATTGTCGACGCACCGAAGCGAGCCAGAGAACTCGGCCATGCAAACCTTGCATGGTCGTGTGGCCAAACAAGAGAGGAGAAGTGCACGACCGTGCAACCCTTGAACGGCCGTGCGGCCAACCCAGAGGCAGATCAGAGCATGGTCGTGCATACTTGCACGGTCGTGCCCCCCATGACTGCAACCAGGCAGTACACAATCGTGCAACCCTGCACGGCCGTGTCCCCAAAGCCGAGTCCCAAGATCACTCGGTCGTGCCAATTGGCATGGCCGTGCAGTGCACCCAGAGCCAAGAAAGGGCACGGTCGTGCCATCTATGCATGGTCGTGCCGTCGCGCCGCGCCCTAGCCTATAAAAGGGTTTTAACCCCTTTTCCTCGAGGGGGAGAGAGCCGGGAAGTGAGCCGTCAACAAAGGAATCACTCTGATGTCGTTCCACGCCATCCAGGACATTGGTCCAGCGATCTTTCATCACCACATCAACTCCAGAAGCAAAGGATTGGATCCGAAGATCACTCATCGTTGTTGGATAAGCATACTTCTTATTTCTCTCTTCGTGCTGAGAATTTGTATATTTAAATACATCAAGTCTTCGGGTTTTTCTCCAGCGTCTATGGAGTAGAGTCCTTGTTCTAGGATGAGAGAGTAATTGTGGATTGGTTTTGATGTAAGACTCATATTATGCTTATATTCATTGGATGATTTCGCTTGCTTTGTTTCGACTACTCGATCTCTATGTCGTGTTGATTGATTGTGTAGGAATTGCCAACCTCGTAGAGGGAATACCTTATATGGTACACCTGAGGGGCCCTAGTGACAGGGGTAACCCGTTCACGGACATCTAGGGTACTTCCTTGAAAGGAGAGGCGACTCCTCCACAAGGAAGTAAGAGACCAAACTAAGCTCCTTAATTCTATCTTTGATAACATCAATTAGAGTTGTGTCATTGTGATCTACCGAGACGCCCTAGTAACAGGGGTTAACCATAACAGGATTTCATAGTGATCGTCTTTGTTCGGTGCTTAAGGATAGTTGCTTTAGCTTCCGGCGAATGCATGCTGATGGACAATGAGTATAGGATAGTATGTGATACATCAATACCACCACAATGAAATCGAACTCCTAGAACTCTTCATTAACTAGGTTGATTTCTTCTCATTGCTAGTTCTCATTTCCGCTTTCTAATCTCTCTTCTTAGATTACTTACAACTATCGAGAGTGTAGCTAATCCTAAGTATGACATCACTAGTGCTTATAACCAGTTCTCGAGGGATCGATAATCTTTATTACTAACGACGAATCCGTGCACTTGCGGAATCGTAACAAGTTTTTTGCGTCGTTGTCGGGGACTGCGTCTATAACATTGGTGATAGTCATACTAGATTAGACTAGACTCTGTTTTCTTTTCCTTTATCTTTTTCTAATATTTTGCATTTAGAGATAAATAATTTTATTCTTGTTTTTCTTTACTTTCTGTATTTTTATTAAAATGCCAAAAATAATATTATTTCATTTCTTCTTCTTTACTATATTTCATATTTTATTTTTGCATTCGAAGAGCTAATCTTTCAGGACAACTTCTACCGTTCGATCCAGAGATCGATAGGACTTTCCTGAGAAGAAGAAACCTACAGAAGGTATTTAAAGCAGCACAAGAATCTTCAGAGATGGCTGCTAAAATATTGAAGGATTACGCAGCAGCTTATGTACGAGGGGTTCGGTCTAGCATCACTTGACCACCAATCGAAGCTAACAACTTTGAAATCAAGCCTGCAGTAATTCACATGGTTCAGCAGAATCAATTCAGATGAGGACCGCACGATGACCCAAACCACCACTTGTTGGGTTTTTCGGGTCGCAAAAACCGAGTTTTCGCGTCGCGGAAACCCTGAATCACCCATGCCACTAGATCTCGTGCGAAGAATAGATTACAAAATAATTTCTTGTACGAGTTTCTACTTAGATCTACTCCTAGATCAACATGAAGAAAAGGGTTATACCTTTGAAGCGTGCCTTTCGCGTATCCGGCTCGTCCAAAATGTCGGATCTCGAGAGTATCAAGATAGATACTCCTCTAGAAGTATCCACACGGACACGTAGGTGGAGAAAAACACACAAAGAGGTGTGCTAGCACCTATGTGTGGTTCGGCCAAGTTGAGGAGGAGAGGGAGAGGGAGAGCTAGAGGAAGAAGAAGGAATAATGAGGCTTGAATGAAAAAATCAAATTCACTTCCACACTAAAGTGGTCGGCCACATTAGAATGTGTAACCCCCATTCTCATTAAATGTAGCCATTAAAGAGAATGACTTTGTAACCCTCATGAGGTGGAACACTTTGATGATGTGGAGCATCATCATTGGTCCACATCTTGTCATCTCACTAATGATGTGGCAATTAGTCAAGTCAAACTTGACTCTTCCTCTTCCTCTCAAGTCAAGTCAAACTTGACCAAATCTCTTCCATGGTTGATTTAATCTAACCATTTGATTCAAGCCAACTTAATATAATGAATCTAATTCATTAAATTAAGTTGATTTAATGAGTCATAATCTAAATTAGACTCATTGAATACTTGAATCAACTTGAGTCCAACTCAATTAGCCCAATTTGGATTACTCTTAATCCAATTTGATTCATCAAATGAATCTAATCCTCTTGGTTCATCATATGAACCTAATCTCCATCTAATTGTCCTTAGTGTATGACCCTATAGGTTCTTGTAACGTTGGCAATGCCCCCTAAACTCATTTAGGAGCATAAGTAATGAGCGGTATCTAGCAACACATCATTACTACCCAATGTTACAAGAATGTTGAGATCCAACATCACCTTGTGACTACTAATTGTGAGTCCTCACAATATATGACAAGTGTCCTTCTATCCTAGACATCTAGATTGATCAATGTGAGGCATAGACCGTGCCATCCTCTGACCAATATAAATCTTAAACTCCAAGTAGACTCACTCGATCAAATGAGCTCAATATCCCATATTGACTCATTTGGGCATGGTCATGCACTTCGTGGTCTCACTCTATCAAGAATACCGATGTCACTCCCGTCATATAGGAGGGATAGATCCCATCTACATCACTCACACCCCTCCGCATAATTTGTTACATACCCAGTAATAGTCCACGGGTGACGTTTGACGAAACTAAAGTACATAACTTCTTATGTAGGGAACCATGGTGACTTCAGGTCTAAGGACTAGTAGTCATACTAATAGTCACATGAGAAAGTATATGACACTCATATAACGATCCATGATACTTTCTCATAGCGGGTCATTCAGTATACATTCTCCAATGCATACCCATGTGTCAACTTGATATCTCTATATCCATGACTTGTGAGATCAAGTCATCGAGTTGACCTACATGCTAGTCTTATTGCATTAACATTGTCCCTGAATGTTAATACTCGACTAGGAATGATTAAGAGTAGTGTTCCCTATATCATCTCACTATCGGTTCAACTAACCGATTGATATAGGTGAGAACCGTCTACTCAAGGACATTATTATACTTAGTTTATTGGCACCAATACAAGTAAGTATAATAACCAAAAATCAAATGCCTTTATTTATATAGAATATGATACAACAAGTCCAAAATACAATCATCAAATGATTGGCTCTAGGGCTCTAGCTAACAATCTCCCACTAGCACTAGTGCCAATCAGTGTAGGCTCTAAGCCCCAATGACCTAGTGTGACCATCATGCTTCCTCTGTGCCAAAGCCTTGGTCAAGGGATCTGCGATGTTAGCCTCTGTAGGTACTCTGCAAATCTTCACATCTCCTCTCTTGATGATCTCTCGAATGAGATGGAAGCGCCGTAGTATGTGTTTGGTCCGCTGGTGTGAGCGAGGTTCCTTTGCCTGTGCTATAGCTCCATTGTTGTCACAATAGAGCTCAATGGGGTCAGCAATGCTAGGAGCCACCCCAAGTTCAGTGATGAACTTGCGGATCCAAACTGCCTCCTTTGCTGCCTCTGATGCAGCAATGTACTCAGCTTCTGTTGTAGAATCAGCTACTGTATCCTGCTTCGAACTCTTCCAGCTGACAGCACCACCATTAATGCAAAATATGAACCTCGACTGTGATCTATAATCATCCTGGTTGGTTTGGAAGCTAGCATCACTGTAACCCTTTACAGCTAGCTCATCATCGCCTCCATATATCAAGAAATATTCTTTAGTCCTTCTTAAGTACTTAAGAATATTCTCGACCGCTATCCAGTGACTTTCACTGGGTCTGACTGGTATCTGCTCGTCATGCTCAAAGCATACGAGACATCAGGTCGAGTGCATAGCATGGCGTACATGATCGATCCTATGGCTGAGGCATAAGGGATCTGATCCATGCGGTCTCTCTCCTCTCTAGAAGAGGGACCTTGAGTTTTTGGAAAGACTCACGCCATGTGACATCGGCAGAAATCCCTTTTTGGAGTTCTGCATGGCAAGCCGTAGGAGTACCTTGTCAATGTATGTACTTTGACTTAGGCCAAGCAATCTCTTAGATCTATCTCTATAGATCTGTATCCCTAGAATGCGGGATGCCTCACCTAAGTCCTTCATTGAGAAGCAACTCCCTAGTCAGGTCTTGACAGACTGAAGTATAGGGATGTCCTTCCCAATGAATAGTATGTCATCCACATACAATATGAGGAAGACAACTATATCCTCTACAACCTTCTTGTAGACACAAGGCTCATCTTCGTTTTTGATGAAACCAAACTATTTGATTGCATCATCGAATCGAAGATTCCAGTTCCGAGAAGCTTGCTTTAGTCCATAAATATACCTATGCAGCTTGCATACTCTGCTAGTATGCTGTGGATCTACAAAACCCTCAGGTTGTGTCATGTACACATCCTCGAGCAAGTTTCCATTCAAAAACGCGATTTTGACATCCATCTGTCATATCTCATAGTCATGGTAGGCTGCAATAGCAAGCATGATCCGAATGGACTTAAACATCGCTATTGGAGAAAAGGTTTCATCATAGTCAATACCATGAATCTGCTTGAAACCTTTAGCTACCAAGCGCCCCTTATAGATAAGTCCATCCATGTCAGTCTTTCTCTTAAAGACCCACTTACACCCAATGGGTTTTACCCCTTCATGTGGATCAACCAAAGTCCATACTTGGTTGGTGTACATGGATTCCATTTCGGATCTCATGGCTTCTAGCCATTTCTCGAAATCTGGTCTCATCACAGCTTCCTGATAGGTGGTAGGCTCATCCTCTATAAGCGTAACGTCATCATGATCAGACAAGAGAAATGCGTATCTCTCAGGCTGACGACGTACCCTATCAGACCTGCGAAGAGGTACGTCTACTTGAACTGGTTGTTGTTCCTCAACTCCTTGTGGAACAACATCATCCACAACACTTTGTGGTTCCAGTTCTATTTCCATCGAGGCATCAATGCTATTGTTCGCATCTTGAACTTCTTCAAGATCGAACGCGCTCCCACTAGTCTTTCCAGAAACAAAGTCCCTTTCTAGAAAGACCCCAGTCTTTGCCACAACTACCTTGTGCTGACTGGGAATGTAGAAGTAATATCCCTTAGTTTCCTTGGGATATCCAATAAAATAGCAATTGTCGGATTTAGGTCCTAACTTGTCTAAGACTTGACGTCGAACGTAAGCCTCACAACCCCAAATCCTCATGAAAGACACCTGGGCATCTCTCCCAGTCCATATCCTATATGGTGTCTTTATCACGGCCTTGGATGGAACTCGGTTGAGTATAAAAAGCTGCCATGTCTAAAGCATAGCCCCAAAGGTATGTCGGAAGATCTGTGTGACTCATCATAGATCGTACCATATCTAATAGGGTACGATTCTTCCTTTTGGATACACCATTCCACTGTGGTGTTCGAGGAGGAGTGAGTTGGATAGAATCCCACACTCAGCTAGATAGTCACGGAACTCATGGCTAAGGTATTCTCCACCTCGATCGGATCGAAGTATCTTAATACTCTTGCCAAGCTGGTTCTGTACTTCATTCTTGAATTCTTTGAACTTTTCAAAGGATTCAGACTTATGTGTCATCAAGTACACATAACCATATCTACTGAAGTCATCAGTAAATGTGATGAAGTACCTATAACCGCCTCTTGCAGCGACATTGAAAGGGCCACATACATCACTATGTATGAGTCCTAACAAATCAGTCGCTCTCTCGCTGTACCCACTAAAGGGAGTCTTGGTCATCTTGCCTCGTAGGCATGACTCGCATATCTCATATGATTCTAAATCAAATGAGTCCAGCAAACCATCCTTATGGAGCTGGGATAAGCGCTTGTCATTTATATGACCTAAGCGACAGTGCCCGAGGTAGGTTTGGTTCATGTCATTTGACTTGAACCTCTTGGTATTTATGTTATAGATAGGGCTCTCAAGGTCTAGAATATAGAATCCGTTTATCAGAGGTGCACTACAATAGAACATATCGTTTAAAAAGACGGAACAACATTTGTTCTTTATTGTAAACGAGAAACCTTTCTTGTCCAAACAAGAAACTGATATAATGTTCTTAGTTAATGCAGACACATAACAACAATCGACTAACTCTAGTACAAGCCCAGAGGGCAGAGATAGAAAGTAAGTCCCTACAGCAACAGCAGTAACCCGTGCTCCATTGCCTACTCGTAGGTCCACCTCGCCCTTTGTCAATGCCCTGCTATTTCTCAGCGCCTGCACATCAGTACAAATGTGATAAGCACATCCAATATCTAATACCCATGATGTAGAAATAGATAGATTAACTTCTATAACATATATACTTGAAGTGGAAGTCTCACTTCGCTTCTTCTTAAGATCCTCCAAGTATACCTTGCAGTTCTTCTTCCAGTGCCCGGTCTGACCGCAGTGGAAGCAGGTAGCATCCTTGGCGACCCCTCCTTTAGGCTTCAGTGCCTTGCCTTTGCCCTTGGCTTGGGACTTTCCTTTGCCTTTGGGCTTTCCCTTGCCCTTATGTTTCTGAACCATCAGAACAGTGTTGGGCTTAGCCTTCTTAAGGTTCAGCTCAGCAGTTCTTAACATGCTAAGCAGCTCGGGCAGTGGCTTGTCAATCTCGTTCATATTGTAGTTTAGAACAAATTGACTATAGCTATCCGGCAAGGATTGCAAGATTAGGTCAGTGGCCAGCTCTTGGCCAAGTGGGAACCCCAACCTTTGTAGGTTCTCTATGTACCCAATCATTTTGAGTACATATGGGCCTACAGGAGCCCCGTCTGACATCTTGCACTGAAACAGTGCCCTTGAGATCTCAAATCTCTCATGCCTCGCTTGACCTTGATACAGTTGACGAAGATGTTTAACCATATCGTAAGCGCCCATTAACTCGTGTTGCTTCTGAAGCTCAGAGTTCATGGTCGCGAGCATTAGACAAGACACATCTAATGCGTCATCTTGATGCTTCTTGAAAGCATCTCGGTCAACTCGCGGGGTAGTGGCAGGAGGAGCCTCCAAAATGGGCTGCTCCAGAACGTACAGTTTACATTCATGGGTGAGAACTATTCTCAGGTTCCTGTACCAGTCCAGGAAGTTTGCTCCGTTGAGCTTGTCCTTCTCGAGGACATATCGCAGGGAGAAGGTGCTCGTATTCAACGTCATGGTAATCTACAACAGAAATAAAAGCAGAAATAAATATCATATTCTTAATCATTTAATTAGGCCTTTAACTAAATGATGCTCCCACTGAATTCTATAATTCATGTGGGACAAGATCCACATCATACTAACCCTTGAGTTAGCTTTGGCTAATACGCCCAAGACTTAGTATGATCGGTAGGTAACGATTACCAATTACATCTCTATGCAACTCTTGTTTATAGGATCAAGATTCGCATTTATATTAAAACTCGAGTTAGCTTTGGCTAATACGCCCGAGAGTTAATATAAACGTGATTTTGACCTATCTACCAACCATTGGATAATGCCTATAATTTAAACTCGATCCAATTGAGTTAACTAGTTACTCAATCTAATTGAGTTGTACTCACCCATGCGTTGATAGGCGGGACCAAGATTGTCCCTCCGTACCCTACCAAGATAGTATGTGTTGCTCTGCTTTGGCAGATTCAACAACTACATGCGATCGAGGTAGTGGTAGGTATCACGGCATGGTAGGCATTAGAGTTGACGTGATTTAGATCTAATCTAAATGATGATGCGTATCAAATACTTGATTTAGATCTAATCTAATCGTGGGGTGCATCATGTGCACGATTTAGATCTAATCTAATCGCTAGGCACTAATTAACTACTTAATTAAACATGCATCACATACATATAAGCAATTAATTATTTTGTGATTGTGTCATGGCCCTACTACGATCTTCTCAAGCCAATGAGAAGATCGGATGGTCAACCTAAGGTCAACAGCTTCTCAAGCTTCTTCCTTTGACCACCTTGTGTTGCTCGCGCCCTCCTCGTAACTCCATCTCGTGTGGACCTTCCACCGCTTCAAAATTACATTACAATTTTGAAACTCGAGTTACATTCGAGTCTAAATCTAATTTACAACCAGAATATAAGAGAAAAGCACGACGCGCAGGTCGCGAAAATAAAATAAAATAAAATAAATACAGCACACACATCACATAACGACACGCAGGCCGTATTATGAATTACAACACATTTTCAAATCCAATTTGGGTCGTTTGGGCCATGACTATCACAAAATTAATATATAATTCAAAATTATATATTTCTATAATTTTCTGTAATTTTTTTTATAATTTTACAGATTTTATGAGTAAATTTTTCCCAGCGGTCCCGATTAGCGATTTCGGGCGCAATCGCGGAGCAAATCCCCTTGCGGGGTTAGGGGCAGTACCCCTACCCGCGATCTAACCATCGCGAGTTGCTCCTAAGCAATCCAAGAGTGCCTTAGCCTGCTGTCCCAAAAATGTTGGGGCGAAACTTTGCCGTTTTGGAAAATTCTTCTCAGTAGTCGAAGCCTACAAGTGCCGAAACACTTGTGCTTCGCTTCTACGAGAAAAATACCCATAAAAACTCTAAAAACCATAAAATTACAGAATATCACAGAACTGAATTTTTGTCATAAAAACAAAAACTAAACTCGTACAAGCTTCGCACGTGGCTCTGATACCACTATTGGGTTTTTCGGGTTGCGAAAACAGCGTTTTCGCATCGCGGAAACCCCGAATCACCCATGTCACTGGATCTCGTGCGAAGAATAGATTACAAAATAATTTCTTGTACGAGTTTCTACTTAGATCTACTCCTAGATCTACATGAAGAAAAGGGTTATACCTTTGAAGCGTGCCTTTCGCGTATCCCCCTCGTCCAAAATGTCGGATCTCGAGAGTATCAAGATAGATACTCCTCTAGAAGTATCCACATGGACACGTAGGTGGAGAAAAACACACAAAGAGGTGTGCTAGCACCTATGTGTGGTTCGGCCAAGTTGAGGAGGAGAGGGAGAGGGAGAGCTAGAGGAAGAAGAAGGAATAATGAGGCTTGAATGAAAAAATCAAATTCACTTCCACACTAAAGTGGCCGGCCACATTAGAATGTGTAACCCCCATTCTCATTAAATGTAGACATTAAAGAGAATGACTTTGTAACCCTTATGAGGTGGAACACTTTGATGATGTGGAGCATCATCATTGGTCCACATCTTGCCATCTCACTAATGATGTGGCAATTAGTCAAGTCAAACTTGACTCTTCCTCTTCCTCTCAAGTCAAGTCAAACTTGACCAAATCTCTTCCATGGTTGATCTAATCTAACCATTTGATTCAAGCCAACTTAATATAATGAATCTAATTCATTAAATTAAGTTGATTTAATGAGTCCTAATCTAAATTAGACTCATTGAATACTTGAATCAACTTGAGTCCAACTCAATTAGCCCAATTTGGATTACTCTTAATCCAATTTGATTCATCAAATGAATCTAATCCTTTTGGTTCATCATATAAACCTAATCTCCATCTAATTGTCCTTAGTGTGTGACCCTATAGGTTCTTGTAACGTTGGCAATGCCCCTAAACTCATTTAGGAGCATAAGTAATGAGTGGTATCTAGCAACACATCATTACTACCCAATGTTACAAGAATGTTGAGATCCAACATCACCTTGTGACTACTAATTGTGACTCCTCACAATATATGACAAGTGTCCTTCTATCCTAGACATCTAGATTGATCAATGTGAGGCATAGACCGTGTCATCCTCTGACCAATCTAAATCTTGAACTCCAAGTAGACTCACTCGATCAAATGAGCTCAATATCCCATATTGACTCATTTGGGCATGACCATGCACTTCGTGGTCTCACTCTATCAAGAATACCGATGTCACTCCCGTCATATAGGAGGGATAGATCCCATCTACATCACTCACATCCCTCCGCATAATTTGTTACATACCCAGTAATCGCCTTTATAGTCCACCCAGTTACGAGTGACGTTTGACGAAACTAAAGTACATAACTCCTTATGTAGGGAACCATGGTGACTTCAGGTCTAAGAACTAGTTGTCATACTAATAGTCACATGAGAAAGTATATGACACTCATATAACGATCCATGATACTTTCTTATGGTGGGTCATTCAGTATACATTCTCCAATGCATACCCATGTGTCAACTTGATATCTCTATATCCATGACTTGTGAGATCAAGTCATCGAGTTGACCTACATGCTAGCCTTATTGCATTAACATTGTCCCTGAATGTTAATACTCGACTAGGAATGATTAAGAGTAGTGTTCCCTATATCATTTCACTATTGGTTCAACTAACCGATTGATATAGGTGAGAACCGTCTACTCAAGGACATTATTATACTTAGTTTATTGGCACCAATACAAGTAAGTATAATAACCAAAAACCAAATGCCTTTATTTATATAGAATATAATACAACAAGTCCAAAATACAATCATCAAATGATTGGCTCTAGGGCTTTAGCTAACACCACTTAGAGCTTTTCTATGAGATCTATGGCACCATAAAAGTGAACGAAGTCCCTCTAAAATCAGTAAGGTTATTACTCTTTCGATTCTCCCTGAAAGACAGAGTCAAGCAATGGCTAAATTCCCTTCCAGAAAATAGCATTACATCCTGGGAGCAGTGTGAGCAGAAATTCTTGATAAATTCTATCCACTAAGCAAAACTGCTCATATGAGGAATCTGATTGCAAGCTTCAAATAGATAGGCTTAGAGTCATTATTTGAAGCCTAAGACAGGTTCAAAAGTATGCTGAGACAGTGCCCCCATCATGGCCTTGAGAAATGATTGATTCTACACACCTTTTACAATGGAATCAACTATCACACGAAGGTATTCCTCGACTCTGCAGCAGGAGGAGCACTGATGAACAAGAGCCTTGATGAAGCTGAAGAGATCATAGAGAATGTGGCACAGAATCACCATTAGTGGGCATCAGAAAGATCTGGTGGTTATTTCTCAAGGAATCCAATAAAAGCGTCAGGGAAATTCGACGTAGATGTAGTCACTCTCATGTTTGCAAAGCTAGACGCTCTGACCAAGAAGTTTGAGGCCATGGGGAACAACAACAACACGGCCAATGCGATAGTTTGTGTTTGCGAGACTTGAGGAAGTACGGATCATGCTCAAGATACTTGCCCCCTAGGGCTAATACAAGCACAGATAAACCAACTTAAGCAGTGTGATGTGATAGTCAGCTACAACCAAAGGCAAAACAATCCGTACTCCAACATATATAATCCAGGTTAGAGGAATCACCCAAACTTCTCATATCGGAACAATCAGGGCCAAGGGCCAGCAAAACAAAGCTATCAACCTGGGCAGTAGAGCTACTCATCTGGACAACAGACTTTTCAACAGCAACCTTCACAATTGTCCAGGATTGAAAAGATGCTTGAAGAAGCTCTCTCAGAGCAAAAAGAGATGAAGAATAAGATCAAGCTGTTAACTCAAAGAATGGAAAATTCTGAGAAACATCAAAAGATGCAAGACGGCCAGATAGCCCAATCCATCTCAAGAGTACAGGGAACATTTTCAGGGAAGCTAGATATAAACCCAGTGGAACATTGCAACTACATCGAGCTGAGGAGCGGACGAACTTTGTGTTAGTGCGGGAAGCATCCGACGATCGAACCTAAGTTTTGATAATGGCAAAGGATTCAAAGTTAAGGTGTGTTGTTATCTAACATGTTGAATGAGTGTTTCAGGAAAGTCCTAACTGCTGTTAGGCAGGTGAAAACCCTAGGGGGTGGTAACCCTAGGTCCTAGGGGGTGGTAACCCTAGGTGGAGAAAAGTCCTATCTACGGTTAGGCAAAAGGAAAACCCTAGGGGGCGGTAACCCTAGGTCATAGGAGGTGGTAACCCTATGCGGAAAGTCTTGGCAGGTCGATGGCTTCAGGCAAAAGTCCTAGGGGTGGTAACCCTAGGTGGAAAGTCCTGGTGTCGTGAACCAGGTGAAAGACTGGGCTAGCCGGGAAGCGGATGTCCAGCAGAAAGTCCGGAAGCGTCGAATGTTGAGCAAAAGTTCAGTCGATCTGGAGGATCGCACTGGCAACAAGTAAATCTCCTGAGTGGAGTAGGTGAGGACGCGTTCCCCGTAGAGGGAACAGTAGGCGTCGGGTCGACTTAGGATTTCCGGATGGAAATCCGAAGTAAGACCCGGATAGTCTGATGACTATTGATAATATTTTGTTACCTTATTTATGGCTTTATGTGCTAATTTTGTGTTGCAGGATATTGTTTGGGACTAACATGTCTTGCAGGTACAAAATAATGAAGTCTTCCCTCGGATGAACAGTGTCTGAGGCGCCTCCATGGAGCTTGGAGGCACCTCGGGTGCAAAGCTGGAGCTGGCTGCGAAGCACTCTGGAGGCGCCTTGAAGGAGTCATAAGGCGCCTTGAAAGGCGCCTTGAATGAGGCATAAGGCGCCTTGAGCAGATAACATTCGACCAGTTCAAGCTTGATCCACGCGGGTGACTCGGCAGCATGGAGGCGCCTTGAATAGCCTTCAAGACGCCTTGAACACCCTTTATAAAGGGGTTTTGAGCAGCACCTTAAAATCATCAGATTCTAAGTAATCCTCTTACTGCGTGCTGCTAAATCGACGACCCAAAAGGCTACGACTTGACACCGACGACCCGGAGCTCCGAAACTTGTGATTTCTATACTGTTGTTGGTATAACTGTGTTTCTTTTTATTGTACTTATTTGCAATACTTGTACTTTATTCGAACTTATAGTTGTTGCCCACGGAAAGTGATCAAGGATCGTGGGCCTTCGAGTAGGAGTCGTCACAGGCTCCGAACGAAGTAAATTCCCTTGTGTTTGTGTGTTTATTTTTATTCCGCTGCCTTTTAACTCCGATAGTTTTGCGATTCAAAAATTGTGAAAGCCGCGAGCGCTATTCACCCCCTCCCCCTCTAGCACATCTCGATCCAACACTTTGGGAGGCCCCCAAATCATTACTCAGAAGGGACCTGATTTAGTGGAAGAGCCCTCTCCCCTAATGCCCAATCAGACCCAAAACATGGATGGAGAGGAGGTTACTAAGAAAGTGGAAGAAACTCTTCAAGTTCCCCCACAGAGTCAGACGATTCCTTCCCTTAGAAACTGATAACCTCCCAAAAAGATGAAGAGTTCAACCGATTCCTGAAGAAGATCAAAGAATTTGCGTAGAAGTACCACTGATAGATGCACTGCACCAAATGCCGAAGTTCACAAAGTTCTTAAAGGGTATTTTATCTAATAGGAGGCAGAAGGGCAACTTTGAGACTGTAACATTAACAGAGAATTGCAGTGCTCTACTTATGGAAAACACTCCACCAAAACTTCAGGATCTAGGAAGTTTTCCCATACCGTGCAAAATTGGTTCTGAACTCATACAAAGAGCTTTCTGCGACTTGGGGGCCAGTGTTAGCCTACTTCCGTACTCTTTATATAAGAAGTTGGGACTCCAAAACATTAAACTGACTACTATGGCACTACAATTAGCTGACCATCATGTAGATACCCAATGGGGATAGTGGAAGATGTGCTAGTAGAAGTGGGCGGATGTATCGTTCCCACAGATTTCATTATCTTGGATATGGAGGAAGATCCCAAGATATCGATCATCCTTGGAAGACCATTCCTTGCCACAGCTGGAGCCATCATTGATGTAAAAAGTCACAGGTTATCCTTGGAAATCGGCAAAGAAAAGATCTAATTTGATTTATCTGATTCCTCCATCTGCGACCCCTCTTCTAAGGGAAACTCTAGCAAGATCAACTTACACAAAGTCAAGGAGTGTGGTTTCCATGAGAGTTCCCCTCCAGCGAGCAATAAGAAATACATTTGTCCTGCACGAGCGAAACTAAAGGCGCAGACTGGAGCATTAACCCTAGGAGGAGAGCCGTGCTTCCACGGGTTTAGTCCACATTAATTGAAATGAGGTCGAGCTAAAGACCTAAAACAAGTGCTTCAAGGGAGGCAACCCAAGGGTTTTTCATTCTAGTTCGTTGTTCTAGTTTTGGTGAGTTTAGTTGAGTATTTATATTATTTCTTTATTTTTGGGTATTCATTTTCAGGATGTGCAGAGCCTCCATGAGTTGGTCGTGAGTGTTTCATGGGTGTGGAGGTGTCAGAGGAACCAAAAGAGCAAAAGGCGAGTCACCGTGAGCCTAAAGGAGTCAGTCGTGTGATCTCACATGGTCGTGCGAAGCCAACAACGGGATGAAGGCCACGAGTCATGCAACCTTGCACGGTTGTGTGGCCTATGCAGAGAGAAGAAGGACACAGGCCGTGCCAATCGGCACGACCGTGCGACACTGCCAGAGAAGGAGAAGACTTAGGTTGTGCCAATTGGCACGGCCGTGAGACATGTGCAGAGAAGAGGGAGGAATGGGTCGTGCCAATTGGCACGACCGTGCAACCTTGGCCGAGGGGAGAAAAGAGGAGGTCGTGCCAATCGGCACGGCCGTGCAGGACCCCACCTAACCCGGGCGTGTCTTGCCCCTACCTGTGTGCGCCGCTTACTCCCCCAAAAACCCTAATTTCCATCTCCTTATCTCCCAAAAAGCCTTCTCCTCCCCACCACACCTCATCAAACACTAATTCTCACCTCTAGAGCTCATGTCTGCTTAGATCTACATCTAGATCTAACACTTCTTCAAGCCACAAATCCGAAAAGAGAGAAGAAACTTCCCTATTTTTCCTTCCTTCCCCTCCTCTTCCATCCTCAAGATCCATCTCCACAAGAAATTCCTCAAAACCTTGCACCATGTCATAGATCTTGAAGAGACTTCATCGAGAAAGCGGTGGATCTGGCGAAGGAGATGCACCGGGAGGTGACAAAGGCAAAGGGAAGGCGTCTTCTTCAAAAGGCAAAGGAAAAAGGGTGGCACGCGACGAAGGTAACGAAAATGAGTTTAATATTATTTTTAGAAATCATGAACAAAAAACTAGATATGATATCCTTGTCGCTAGGAAAATTACATGCACTAAATATATAGATCCCATTACTATGGACTTGCTAGGAATTAGGGATGATGTAGATTGGATGATTAGTTCTTTAGATTAGAATGATATTATGTACGCTCATGCACCGACTTACCCCCGCCTAGTCCTTAAAATTTTGAGCTCGATTGATGTTAAATTTTCTTCTGAGGATGATTACGTAGGGGTTATAACTTTTAGGATGATGAATAAAAAATTTTGGTGGACTTTTAGTGATTTCAATAATTGTTTTAGTTTACCCATTGGTGGTGCCCGTGGATTTGATGATGAAATAAGATGGAATGAATTTTAGACGTCGATAAGTAGATCAAAAAACCCTTATGAACCCTCTAGAGCCAAGGCATCCCGCATGCAAAACCCGACCTTCAGATACCTTCACCGAGTGATGAGTAAAACGATCTTTGGTTGAGGAGAGAGTGATTGAGTGGTTAGAAAGATAGAACTATATTCTCTTTGGGTGATGTTGAATAAAGTTGATTTTGATTCCGGATTTCATTTCTTACAAACTTTGTTGAGGGTAGCTAAGGCATCTTTGGGGATGATAGTGTTTGGTGGATTGATCACCCAAATAGCATTCAATCTGGGTTGTGAGCTTGATGGATTAGAGGTGATTCATGGTAATGACAAGATCGATATCGACTCTTGTCTTGCTATGAAGATGATTTGTCGGGATGAGAATGAATTTGCCTTCCCTAGGAATAATGATTTTCCATTACCCCTTCCTTGCCCCGAGCGCACTTCAGTTCGCGATCCCGCGAATTGGGTGATTACTGATTTACACCCCGAGATTGTACCCTCCATTATAGAAGAAACCGAGTACCGCCAAGAGCCCTCGTCATCAGGATTCCCGCAGCCTTCTGGACATCCGGAACCTCCTAGGCACTCTTTTGCATATGGCACGGGATCCTCTAGGTTTGATTTTTCTGACTTCCGTGCCTCTTTAGACTCCCTTCATGAGAAGCAAAATACCCAACAGCGATTGTTGGAGGGTCGCTTCAAGTTATCTGACGACCAATTTAGGAAAGTACGAGATCATTTTCAATTTATTAGGGACTTCCATAGTCAGGTGACAGGGTTCGTTCAGGATTATGAGGTTAACCAGGAAAGAATGAGAAATTTTATGGATGATATGAATATCACTAGACAACAAGTAGATTCCCTTTATCAATATCATCAACACATTGGTCATCTTCCTGGTATGCCTAAATTCCCCCCCCCCCTGGCACACATCGGGGATCCTCTTATCCCCCACCCCTGCCACCGTATTGATTTCATCGAGACGATGAAAAGTCTAAGTCTGTGGGGGTGTTGTGTTTGTCTGCACAACATGAGTCGAATCGAGTTTTCTTTTCTTTTTGCATTTTATTTTGTTTGCATATTTTATTAGTCTGTTTTGTTTATTCGTATTTTTCTATGTTCATATTTCTATTTGCACTTTGCTTTGTTTATTCGCATTTTATGAGATTCATATTTCTAGTTTTGAGGCATATTTGAGAACATCAAACCTTCTACTTTTTCTACTACTTGTCCGATAGCAAAATGACTAGCATTTTCTTAGTTTATGTGTTGTCAAGATAGTGTTAGTATGTTTGGTGTATCTCCTTTCTCTATCTCTAGTAGCATGAAATAAGATAAGTATTGTACGGAGTTTGGTATAAGTTTTGGCCTAACCTTAAAGATCTTATTTACACTACACTTAAGTACTTGAGCTTGAATAGTAGAAATACTTTTGGAATAGTTATGATTCATCCAAATTATTTAGTACTTTTGTTCCCATGCTGATTTCTTATTTACATTTTGGTTACTGGATGACCTCGGATCATGGAAGCTCATTTGGAAAAATCTAAATCCCAACATATGCATCCCGCATGTGTGATTAGTGCTACACTATAGCACCAAAAAAATAAAAATAAAAAATAAAAAAAAATGAATAAGGGATAAAAAAAATAGTTGTCGTGAGTGGAAACTAACAATTCACCCCTTTGAGACCAAGTTAGGTTAGTGGGGAAATGAATGTTATGTTTCTCTTGATTCTGAGAAGTATCCTTTGAGACCTTGTGTAATTTAAGAAAAACGAACCAAGTGTGTGGTAGGTAAGTGTCTATCACTGGGAACATTAGGAACTCAACTGTATGACTACTTAACTAGGATAAAGAATTGAAAATTGAAGAGTTTGAGCTACTTATTGCACCGAGCACAAAGAACTTATGCTTAGACCATACTTAGGTAACTCCACAATCATACTTATCAATGAAACTAGCTGATAGAGTTAGGCGAATGTACTAGGGATTAAGAAACACTGCCAGGCGCTCATGAACATAGTTTGTAGCGTTTTACTTGAGGACAAGCAAAGGTTCAAGTCTGGAGGTGTGATGTGCATAAATATTATGATAGTTTATGCATGTTTTTGTTAGAGTGTATACTAAAAGCCTAGCTTTTTTAAACATTTATTTATGAAATAAAAGAATCACATTGGTCAAATGTCTACATTTTATTTGTTAAGTGTAGTTGTTCAATTAATTTATATTGTAGATAACATAGTGTGTGGTGTCACACACAGAAAATCATGTTATCAGTTCTTTATAAATTATAAACAGTTGCTCACGACTAAGATGGAAAGGAACAAACCATTGGAATAGTCGTAGTATAATTAGGTATTAGTTTATCTTAACTAATGAATTACACTAATACACTCTAAGTGTATTGAGTAGGACCATTTTAAGTAAGTTCTTTTATACTGACTTAATAAAAGAACTAGACCTTAGTTATTATGGAAGTGTGTACTCTTAATCCTAATATAATAATAAGCATATATATTTAGTATTATTTTCTTTAACTTATCAAAGTGTGAGATTTAGCTCGATAAATCAATAGGTCAGATAAGTTGGGAAATGATATTACTTATAATGTGTGTTGTTGATTATAGAAGGAAATTGTGTCCTAGTAATCTAGGTTGAGAATGTCCCCAAGAGTAGCTCATAAGGATTGTCATGTTAAACCCTGCAGGTAGACTTAGTCCAACATGACAATAAGGTTGAGTGGTACTACTCTTGGAGTTAGATATTAATTAAGTGAGTTGTTAGTAACTTACTTAATTAGTGGGCATTCGTTATCTTAAACACAGGGAGATTAACACACTCATATAAGAAGGAGCCCATAATGTAATTTGGGATTGGTGCGGTAGTGCAATAATAAATCTCTAGTGGAATGAGTTATTATTGATGAACTTGAGTTGTGTGTTCGGGGCGAACACGGGATACTCAAGCTCATCGAAAGGCCAAAACCAATTTCTCCTCTAGGTCCCTATCGTAGCCTCATTAAAGCCTCAAGTCCACCCATATAAAGTCCTTCTTGGTGTCCAAGAAGAGGTCGGCCCATGGCTTGGTGACCAAGCCAAAGGGGTCGGCCAATCTCCTTCATAAAGGGGCCAGCCCTTTGCTTGGTGTCCAAGCAAAGAGGGGCCGACCATAATATGTCAAATAAGGAGGGTTGTTTTGAATTTTTAAAATCTTCTCTTTAAAGAAAACTACAAGTTTTAAAAGAGAGTTTTTAAAATATAAAACTTTCCTTATTTGAATTAGGCTACATGGTTTAATAGAAAATTTAAAAGTTTTAAAACTTTCCTTTTTTAACCATCCTCATGGTTTTTAGAAAAAAGGAAGAGAAGTTTTAAAATTAAAATTTTCTATTTTTGTAACCATGTTAAAAAAGGAAATTTTAGAAGAGAAGTTTTAAATTTTAAAACTTGGTTTTAATTTTAAAAACTTTCCTTTTTTAACATCCACATTGGGAAAGTAAAAAGAGAACTTGTAAAATTTTATAAGAGTTTTTTCTTTGCTTATAAAATTTTTACAAAGGTTATTTCTTTCATTTTTAAGTGGTCGGCCACCCTTGCTTGGTGCCCAAGCAAGGGGTCGGCCAATCAATGATCAATCAATCCATAATTAATGATTGAATCAATCAAGGGAAAGGAAAAGGAAAAATAAAAGGGGAAAAGGAAAAACAAGAGGAAGATTTTAATTTTTGTAAAAAGTCTTTCCTTATTTGCCTTGGGCAAGTAATATAAAAGAAGGGGAGATGAGGTCTTATGGATTATCAATTCTTATTCTCTTGGTGGAGTTTCTCATTGTGGACGGCCCTCTCTCCCTCTCTTTTCCCTTTGCTCTCTTTTGCTCCTTGGTGGTGGCAGTGGCCGAAACATAGAGAAGGAGGAGAAGCTCTTTGGGTAGTGTTCATCTTGGAGGATCGTCTCCCACACGACATCCAAGAGGAGGCGAGGAATACGGCAGAAGATCTCGAGGTTATTAGCTTACGAAGAAGAGATATAACTAGTAATTTTCTTCCGCTTCATGCTAGTTATTTTTCTTTGTATGAATTACAAACACAAGAGACATTAGATTCTAGTTTTTCGGATTTGTTTTGAAGTTGTGTTTTTTTTTTGTTTTTCAAATTTGTGATTCGATTGTTCCTTTTGGTTAAACCTAGAGTTATATAAAGAAATTAAATATTAGCTTTCCTTAAAAGGATTTGTCTAGGAAGTGGTGGTTGCTCCCATATCCAAGAAGACCTAGTGTCTCGCCATGTTTAACCTGGAAGTCAATTTTGGAAATTAATATTTAATTGAATTTATAACATAGGTGGATTTAGATCAATAGTGTTAAGTTCCGCTTGCGATCCAAGTCTAAACCATTAAGAATAGATAAGTTAAATTTGAAATCAATAATGTTAAGTTCCGTTTGCGATTCCTAATTTAACTTCTAAAGAACACAATAGGTTGTTTAGAAAAGGCTCGACACTTGCATAAAATTTTTGTACAGTGGAACCGGTACGATCTTCCTAGGACCGACCAACAATTGGTATCGGAGCTAGGGTTTGCCTCTGTATGTTTTGGTTTTCAAATAGATTATGCACATGTCATACATAATTTAGGCAGGATAATAGTAGGATGTGCTAACTTTATGGTTGCGGGCTCCAACTATTATGCCATATAGATATTGTGTGTGATTGGACCCTTGGACATGTCAAGGGCATTATTTTGTGTGTGCATGATTGTATGTATTATATACAACAGGAGTTGTATTAGTTTTAGAATTTTACTTTTTTATTCGATCTAGAATACATGTACATTCCTTTGTGGAATATAGGATCGATATATGTAAAATTCTATGTTTGTCATGGATCATATCCTTGCGAGGCGTGGTGCTATTAGAGAACCAGAGGCACAGCGGAATAAGAAGCAAGATAGATGCGACGACTGGATCCGATGGCGGTGGCTAAAGATGGCAGCAGCTAGGGTTGGAGCACATAGAGGACAGTGATGGAAAAGGCCATAATAGTTGGAAAATTAATTTCCAAATTTATTGCTTTTATTTATTGTGATGCGTGTGTGTGCATATGATGTATGCTTGCATAGGTTAAAATTCCTCACCTTAAATAACTAAGTGGGAGAGGGATTTTTAAAATAAATTCCACGGTCTCCATTACTGGTTTGTAAGTGATGCAAACAAACTTGCGCGTTGGCTCTGAGTGCCTTCCTCCATATCGGATGAGTTTATTTGCGGATCACTAGATCAAACTTTCATTTTGGATGACTATAGGAAATTAATTAAGAGTGTGTGATCTTCCCCATCGGAAGGGGCACAATCTTATTAATGGACTAAGTGTCAAGTAATGGTATACACTTAGGCACGTCTAATAGTATCCTCCCCATCAGAGTCACTGCTATTTTTTGTGTGACCGAAGGAAAACCAACTATTAATTTTATTTGTCATAAAGTTAGGTTGACAAGAATAAAATTAATGGGAAAAACCTCCTCTTACCAATGTTTGATTTTGTATACGTCCACACTATCGTGGCATGCAAAATTCACGGTGATTTAAGGTGTTGGTTAATTTAAAATAGTATTGTTTAAGGAATCAATATTATTCTAAATTTAGAGTCTTGACCAAAGTTTATTTTTTGTGATTCTTAGGATGACTTTCAACCCACTGGCCATTATTCTGAAAGAGAATAAACTTACTGGTCCCAACTATATAGATTGGAAAAGAAACTTGGATATTGTCTTGACTATTGAAAGCTATAAGTTTGTACTGTCAGAGGTATGCCCAGATACACCTAATGGTGATTCTACCCCAGAGGAGATTGAGTATCATAAGAAATAGGTAAAAGCAGATGAGATGGCGCGGTGTTACATTTTAGCTTCAATATCAAATGTATTGCAACATCAGCATCAAGATTTACCAACTGCTTATGATATAATGAACAATCTAAAAGAACTCTTTGGGCACCAGAGTCGGACTACTAGGCAAGAGGCAATGAGAAAGTTAATGACAGCCACCATGTCGGAGGGGACACCCGTAAGGGATCATATCCTCAAAATGATGGCTTATCTGAACGAAATACAAGTCCTTGGAGGTAAAATCGATGAGGAAACCCAGGTCGATATAATTCTCCAAACGCTACCCAGAAGTTTTGAGCAGTTCCACCTGAACTATAACATGAATAAAAGGAAGTATACGTTGGCGGAACTTCTAATAGAACTACAGGCAGCAGAAGGTATATTTCGTCACAGTTCTCAGATTCACTATGCTGAAAATGGTTCTACTTCTAAGTCGAAAGGAAAGAAGAAGAAGAAACAGGTCTTTTCAGCAAAGAAGGTGAATAAACCTCAGGGTACATGACAAAAAGTTGGAATGAAGAAGCTGAAGGGTAAGTGCTTCATCTGCAAGTAGTCAGGACATTGGAAGGTGAACTGTCCTCGTAGGAATCAGAACAATAAAGGTATATCTCATTCTCTAGTAGTTGAAACATGTTTAGCGGTGTTATCTACCAGCACTTGGTGTGTAGATACAGGAGCCACTGATCATGTCTGCTACTCTTTGCAGGGGTTCCAGGAAAGCCGACGACTATTTGAAGGAGAGATAACTGTCTACATGGGCAATGCTACTAAGGTGGTAGTTGTTGCAGTGGGAGACATCTACTTATCTTTTGATAGGAATAGAAGTTTGGTTTTAAGAAATTGTCTTTATGTACCCAATTTTAGAAAGAATTTAATTTCAGTTTCTAAACTGTATTTGGATGGATATTCTGTTTCTTTCAGTAACAATGTAGTTATAAAGAGAAATAGAGTTATTATCTGTTCTGGTGCATTGGTTGACAATTTATATACATTAAATCCAATTTCTCCCATAAAGTAACAAATGGAAATTAATAACACATCTTCTAACTCTAATAAGAGAAAAGAACATTCGGAGATGAACCAAACATATCTTTGGCATCTAAGGCTTGGTCATATTAACTTAAGTAGGATTCAAAGGCTTATAGCCGATGGACTCTTGGGTACATTAGAGTTGGAAAACTTTCCAACCTGTGAATCTTGCTTGGAAGGTAAAATGACCAAGAGACCTTTTAAGGCCAAGGGGTATAGAGCCAAAGATGTGTTAGAACTTATTCATTCTGATTTATGTGGTCCTATATCTATCCAGGCAAGAGGTGGTTTCGAATACTTTGTCTCTTTTATAGACGATTATTCGAGATGTGGATACATTTACTTGATGCGCCACAAGTCTGAGTGCTTTGATAAGTTCAAAGAGTACAAGGCTGATGTGGAGAAACATCTTGGTAAAAGTATCAAAACACTACGGTCTGATCTTGGTGGCGAATACCTTTTAGGAGAGTTTAGGAATTACTTATCAGAGGCAGGGATTCAATCCCAATTGTCCGCACCTGGTACACCCCAACAGAATGGTGTGGCAGAACGAAGGAATAGGACTCTCATGGAAATTGTTAGATCGATGATGAGTTATTCAGAATTACCAAATTCATTTTGGGGATACGCTCTGGAAACAACAGCGCGCATTCTGAACTTAGTACCTTCTAAATCAGAACCCTCTACTCCCACAGAATTGTGGAATGGGTGAAAGCTCAGTTTAAGACATATTCAGATTTGGGGTAGTCCAGCACATGTGCTGAAAGCAGATGTTGATAAGTTAGAATCTCGTATAGAAGTTCGCGTGTTTATGGGTTATCCTAGAGGAACGAAAGGTGGTTTATTTTACAGTCTTAAAGACCAGAAGGTCAATGTTAGCACTAATGCCCAGTTTTTAGAAGAAAACTATATAATGGACCATAAGCCTAAAAGTAAAATTGTTCTAGAAGAAATGATAGAGGACACATCTACTTCAGTACCAACAGTACAAGATGAAGTACCACAAGAGACTACAACACGTGTCACACATGATACACAACCACAGACAGTGCCTCGTCATAGTGGGAGGGTTGTGAGGCAACCAGAGAGATTCATGTTTTTGGGAGAGCCCTCGGACTTGATTCCAAGTAAACATGAACCTGATCCCCGGACATATGATGAAGCACTCCAAGATATAGATGCAGTATCTTGGCAAAAGACAATGAATTCTGAAATAGAATCTATGTATTCTAATAAGGTCTGGGAGCTTGTAGAACCACTAGATGGTGTAAAAGCCGTTGGATGCAAGTGGATCTACAAAAGGAAAAGAGGGACAAATGGGAAGGTAGAAACCTTCAAGGCAAGGCTTGTTACGAAAGTGTACACTCAGAAAGAGAGAATCGACTATGAGGAGACCTTTTTGCCGGTAGCTATGTTAAAGTCTATCCGGATACTCTTATCCATTGCTGCTCATATGGATTATGAGATTTGGCAAATAGATGTCAAGACAGTTTTCCTTAATGGAAGTCTTGATGAAAACATCCATATGAAGCAACCAGAGGGGCGCATTGAAAAGGGCAAAGAACATCTAGTGTGTAAGCTCAATCGATCCATTTATGGACTGAAGCAAGCTTCAAGATCTTGGAGCATCCGGTTTAATGAAGTAATCCAGTCATATAGATTTATTCGGTATCCGGATGAGTCTTGTGTATACAAGAAGTGTAACGAAAACGTGGTGGTATTTCTTGTACTATACATAGATGATATTTTGTTAATTGGCAATAATGTCAAAGTGTTATCAGACGTAAGGGTATGATTGTCCAAACAATTCAATAAGGACTTAGGAGAATGTGCACACATCCTTGGGATCAAAGTCATAAGGGATAGCAAGGATGTTGTGCCTATCTCAAGCTTCATATATAGATACAATCCTTGCTCGTTTTAGCATGCAGAACTCCAAGAAAGGTTTCTTACCTTTTAGGCATGGAATAGCTTTATCTAAAGAGATGTCTCTGAAGACATCAAAGGAGATAGAGGACATGAAGGTAGTTCCTTATGCTTCGGTTGTGTGAAGCCTAATGTATGCAATGCTGTGTACGACACCTGATATCTGTTTTGTCGTGGGCATGGTTATCAAATATCAGAGTAACCCTGGACAAGGACATTGGACTGTTGTAAAGCATATATTGAAGTACCTGAGAAGGACTAGAGATTATTGGCGTAATATTCCCTAGGTCAAGGTTGACTTGGTTGACTGAGCTTGAATTGGTTCAAGCTTGAGTCTTGATGTTTGGGTTTCGATGTTTGACAATACATGTAGGCAACACATGGGGATTGCAGGTCCGATTGTTCATGTGGGGAGATTGTGACGGAGAGTCAAGTAGGTCAAGGTTGACTGGATACTTGACTGGAAAGTCCTAGAGAGTGAAGCTAGGTAGAAGGAAAGTCCTAGTGAGTGAAGCTAGCCAGAAGGAAAGTCCTGGTGAGTGAAGCCAGGTGAAAGACCTAGTGAGTGAAGCTAGGCAGTATGGAAAGTCCTGGTGAGTGAAACCAGACAAATGAGAAGTCCTAGTGAGTGAAGCTAGGCAGAAGGAAAAGCCTAGTGAGTGAAGCTAGGTGAAAGTCCTAGTGAGTGAAGCCAGGCACAGGAAATCAAGATGGATCAAGTTTAATCAGACATCTGGTGTTTGGGAAGCCCAGGTAGGTCAAAGGGATTGACCGGATACTTGGCACAGGAAATCCAGGTGGATCAAGATTGATCGGACACCTAGTGGAGATATGTCTAAGTGGGCCAAGTATGACTGGACACTTGGCACGAGGAGAAAAGTCCAAGTGGGTCAAATGGATTGACCGGACACTTGGTGAGGGAGTCCTAGCAGGTCAAGGGTGATTGGATGCTAGGCATGATGTACCAACATGTCATGGTTGACCGGATGTTGGTGTCGGGGACTTTGGACTTGTTTTTGGGCAAAAACAGGAGTTGGATCAATCAGCCGATCGATTGGTTCATGCCCAATCGATCGGCTGATCGATTGGGTGAGTCCCCGCGACAAACCTCTTCCCAATCGATCAGTGGATTGATTGGGAAGAAGTGTCGCGCGAACAGAAAGCCTCCCAATCGATCAGCCGATCGATTGAGAGCCTCCAATCGATCGGGCGATCGATTGGGAGGTGCGATTTCACGCGATACGCCCTGGATCGATCGGCCGATCAATCCAAGAAATCCCAAGAGCACAGAGGCACTCTAGATCGATCGACCGATCGATCCAAAGCCTGCCCAATCGATTGGGAGCAATCTAATCGATTGGGATTCGACCGTTGGCGTCATATTTAGTTGTTGGCGAGCATTTCTCTTGGTAGAACTTCCACGGCTTTGATTCTTTTCTCTACAGCGACTTCACAACCACTTTTCCACAGCTCTCACACCAGATCTTGAAGGTTCTTGGAGAATTGTGCTGGTGCACGTCCAAGTCAAGAGGCGAGGAAGAAGCTAGGTTTAGGGTTTCTTGAGCATATCTTGTAAGCTTTTGCTTGTATTGTATTTTCCTTTCCTTTCTTTTTGTACTGTGAACTTGTAGGGCTTCTCCGCCTTCGGTAGTTACCGAAAAGGAGTGTTTACATAGTGAAGGGTGCGTGAGTGTGTGGATCCTTGGATTAGTCATCTCTTCTTGAGATGGATACCAAGTAAATCCCTAGTGTTAGCCTTGTGTATTTGTTTCTTTGTATTTTCCGCTGCACATCATCGCAAGAAGCAAGCAACGACGAGCACGAGATCGCGCCGAGCTATTCCCCCCCCCCCCCCCTCTAGCTACATTTCGGCCCCAACAAGTGGTATCAGAGCGAGGTCGCTCTTCACCGGAATCATCGCCGGAAGGGGCAAAAAGTTAGAGGGTGAAGAAGTTGAAGCAAATTCATCAAAGTCAAAGAATTAGAGAAGCTCAACTTCAAGATGGAATTTCGAGATGGACTCGGATTCGACACGAGGGTGTCTCCACCATTCACAATGATGAGCTTCGATCTTTGGAGATCAAGGATCGAGAATTTCTTGATGGTGGAGATAGAACAATAGTTTGCTCTAATGGAAGGCTTCGAAGCTCCAAAGAATTCAAAAGGCAAGATCTTAAAGAAGAACAAATGGAGCTAAGAGCAAATTCAAAGGAGCGAGGCAAATGACAAAGTGACCAAGCTATTGGTCAATTTATTGGCAAGAAATATTTTAGATCAAGTCAGAGAATTCAAAGATGCCAAGGAGCTTTGGAGCAAATTGACAACGATTCATGAGATCCCCTCCACTGTACCAATTCAAGAAGAATTCAAAGAGGGCGACTTCATGGGTCAAGATCAAGAGGAAGAGGACTTCGAAGTTGAGAGATGCTCAACTTCGGAAGAAGAAGTCCAAGAAGCCTCATCTTCAAAGGAATACGATGAAAAGGGCAAAGAGGGAGCATACTCTTTGTTCCATATACAAGATAAAGATGAAGAAGTCTCCACCTCTAGGATTGAGGGGGAGTGACTTTCAGTGACGTTGGATCAAGAAGAAGGAGAAGCTTCTACATCCGGGTCAAAAGGAGAAGAAGATGATGTATTCTCCAAAAATCAAGAGACGTCAAATGGAGGATCAAGTGTCATCCCTACATGTGAAGGTATAAATATTTCATTTAAAAATAAAGATCATATCATATGTTTTGAATGTAGGGAACATGGGCACTACAAGAGCAAGTGCCCTAAATTGGCCAAGAAGAAGGGTCAAGTGGCACCAAAGGGCAAGGAGAAGCCCAAGGAGACCGTCCCCACAACAAAGAAGAACAAGGAGCACATTGTGTGTTTTTTGTGCAACCAAAGAGGACATTATAGAAGTCAATGTCCTAAGGGGAAGAAGACGGTCAAGCCTAAGGGAGGAAGCATGAGTAAAGGGGAAGTTTCCAAGGTAAAACGAAAGGTATCATTTATTGATCCTACCCCTTTAAATTATGGTAAAAAGCATGCTAATTTAAATTTTTATCATTTTAATATTATTTACCATAAAATTAGGGAGCATGATAGCATTAAAGAAAAACACATGGCTCTCCATGCTAAGACTACTACACCTAGGGTTAGGAAGATAGGAAAAAAGTTAGGCAATAACACTAAGGACCATAATTATAAGCCTAGAAATAAAAATGCTCAAGAATTTAAAGAAAAATCAAAATCTAGGAAGTTATGGGAGGAAAATCAAGTCTTGAGGTCAAGGCTCGATAAAATGAAAAAGACCCTAAAAAGGATGGAAAATATCCTAAAAGGGCAAAATGAGCAAAACCTAGGTTTAGCACAACAAGGGTCATCCAAGGGCCTTAGGGGTTTGGGATACAAACCTAAAACTAAAAAGGATGTGCCTTCTTATCACATAGTTCCATATAATTATGGAACCAATCTTAGGTCAAATGGTCAAGTCAAAAATACTAGGAAGATTATTCCTAAGAGTATTTTTGCAACAAACGTGACTAAAACTTCTAAGAAGTCTAAGAAAGTCACAAACAAGTTCACAAGTGAAGAAATCCCTAGAGTTGACCTAGGAGATGTGACCAAGGCTTCTAAGAAGTCTAACAAGGTCACTAGGAAGGTATCTAGGAAGGCTATTCCTAGTAAATACCTAGAGCATTCAAGGAGCACCAATAGGTTTTGGGTTCCTAGGAGCATTTTCTCTACTCCTTAGATGGGTTAGAGAGTGTCAACTCTAATTGAAAGGGTAGTTAATCCAATCATGATGAAGTTAGCACTCTAAGAGCATTTTCAAGGTTATTGTTAACCTTTGAAAATGATATGGATAAATGAGTTGTTGGTACAATATTCCCCAGGTCAAGGTTGATCGTGTTGACTGAGCTTGAATTGAGTCAAGCTCGAGTCTTGATGTTTTGGTTTCGATGTTTGACAATACATGGAGACAAGACATGGAGATTGCAGGTGCAATTGTTCATGTGGTGAGATTGTAAAGGAAAGTCAAGTAGGTCATGATTGATTGGATACTTGACTAGGAAGTCCTGGTGAGTGAAGCCAGGCAGATGAAAAGTCCTAGTGAGTGAAGCTAAGCAGAAGAGAAATCCTGGTGAGTGAAGCCAGGTGAAAGACCTAGTGAGTGAAGCTAGGTAGAAGAGAAGTCCTGGTGAGTGAAGCCAGGCAGAAGAGAAGTCCTGGTGAGTGAAGCCAGGCAGACGAGAAGTCCTGGTGAGTGAAGCTAGGCAGACGTGAAAGACCTAGTGAGTGAAGCTAGGCAGAAAGAAGTCCTGGTGAGTGAAGCTAGGCAAGGAAAATCCAGATGGATCAAGGATGATCAGACATTTGGTGTTGGGAAGTCCAAGTAGGTCAAAGGGATTGACCGGATACTTGGCACGAGGAAATCCAGATGGGTCAAGGTTGACCAGACATCTTGTGGAAGTCCAAGTGGGTCAAAGGGATTGACCGGACGCTTGGTAAAGGAGTCCTAGTAGGTCAAGGATGACCAGATGCTAGGCATGATATACCAACAGGTCATGGTTGACCGGATGTTGGTTTGAAGGACGTTTGGACTTGATTTGGCAAGTCTTACATGGGCTGGATCGATCAACCGATCGATTGGATGCCCAATCCATCAGTCGATCGATTGGGAGAGTCCTCACGACAAGCCTTCTCCCAATCGATCGGTGGATCGATTGGGGAGAAGTGTCGCACGAATAGAAAGCCTCCCAATCAATCAATGGATCGATTGGGAGCCTCCAATCGATCAGTGGATCGATTGGGAGTCGCGACTCTATGCGATAAAGGCTGGATCGATCATCCGATCGATCCAGGCAATTCCTGAGAGCACAGAGGAACTCTGGATCGATCGGTTGATCGATCCAAAGTCTCCCCGATCGATTGGGAGCAATCCAATCGATCGGGATCCGACCGTTGGTGTCGTATTTAGTAGCTGGCGAGCTGTTCTCTTGATATGATTCATGGCTTTCTTCTCCAGCGAGCACAGATCTTCACAGAGGTTCTCCACAGAGTTCTCACCGCTAGTTCTTAAAGGTCTTGGAGGTTCTTCCAATTTAAGAGGCGGATCTACAGCAGAAGAAGAAATCTAGGGTTAGGGTTTTTCTTGTGCAAACTTGTAAGCTTTTGCTTTTATTTTGTTCCCTTTCCCTTTCTTCTTGTAGTGTGAACTTGTAGGGCTTCTCCGCCTTTGGTAGTTACCGTAAAGGAGTATTTTATTAGTGGAGGGTGCGTGAGTGTGTGGATCCTTGGATTAGTCACCTCTTCTTGAGGTGGATACCAAGTAAATCCTTAGTATTAGCGTTGTGTTTGTTTTCTTTGTATTTTCCGCTGCATATCTTCCAAGAAACAAGCAACGAAGAGCACGACGAGCGCACCGAGCTATTCACCCCCCCCCCCCCTCTAGCTACATAATCGGTCCCAACAAGTGGTATCAGAGCAAGGTTGCTCTTCACCGGAATCATCGCCATAAAGGGAAAAGAGCTAGAGGGTGTAGAAGTTGGAGCAAATTCTATCAAGTCAAAGACTTCATCATCAAGCTCAACTTCAAATAGAATTCCAAGATGGTCTTGGATTCGATACAAGGGTGCCTCCACCATTCATAATGATGAGCTTCGATCTTTGGAGATCAAGGATCGAGAATTTCTTGATGGTGGAGATAGAGCAATTGTTTGCTCTAATGGAAGGCTTCGAAGCTCCAAAGAATTCAAAGGGCAAAATTCTCAAGAGGAGCAAGTGGAGCCAAGACCAAATCCAAAGATGTGAGGCCAATGACAAAGTGACCAAGCTTTTGGTCAATCTATTTCCGAGCAACATCTTGGAGAATGTTGGAGAATTTAAAGATGCCAAAGAGCTATGGAGCAAATTGACCAAGATTCATGAGATCCCCTCCACTGTACCAAATCACGAAGAAAGCAAAGAGGGTGACTCGTCGGATCAAAAACAAGAGGACTCAGAAGTTGAGAGATGCTCAACTTCCGAAGAAAAAGAAGTTCAAGAAGCCTCATCTTCAAAGGAGTACGATGAAAAGAGAAAAGAGGGAGCAAACTCTTTGTTCCATGTAGAAGATGAAGATGATGGAGCCTCCACCTCTAGGATTGAGGGGGAGCAATTTTCGATGACACCGGATCAAGAAGAAGGAGAAGTCTCCACATCCGGGTCAAGAAAAGAAGAGGATGAAGAAGCTTCCACCTCCACAAGTCGAGTCGAATCTATTAGAGGAGCATCATTATTGGATCAAGAAGAAGCCTCTACCTCCGGATCAAAAGGAGAAGATGTCATCCCTACACATGAAGGTATAAATGTTTCAAATAAAAATAAAAATCATATTATATGTTTTGAGTGTAGGGAGCATGGGCATTATAAGAGCAAATGCCCTAAATTGGCCAAGAAGAAGGGTCAAGTGGCACCAAAGGGCAAGGTGAAGCCCAAGGAGACCGTCCCCACAATAAAAAAGAGCAAGGAGCACATTGTGTGTTTCTCTTGCAATCAAAAGGGACATTATCAAAGTCAATGTCCCAAGGGGAAGAAAAGATATAATTTGGGATTGGTGCGGTAATGCAATAATAACTCTCTAGTGGAATGAGTTATTATTGATGAACTTGAGTTGTGTGTTCGGGGCGAACACGGGATACTCAAGCTCATTGGAAGGCCAAAACCAATTTCTCCTCTAGGTCCCTGTCGTAGCCTCATTAAAGCCTTAAGTCCACCCATATAAAGTCCTTCTTGGTGTCCAATATATCAAATAAGGAGGGTTGTTTTGAATTTTTAAAATCTTCTCTTTGTAGAAAACTACAAGTTTTAAAAGAGAGTTTTTAAAATATAAAACTTTCCTTATTTGAATTAGGTCACATGGTTTAATAGAAAATTTAAAAGTTTTAAAACTTTCCTTTTTTTAACCATCCGCATGGTTTTTAGAAAAAAGGAAGAGAAGTTTTAATATTAAAATTTTCTATTTTTGTAACCATGTTAAAAAAGGAAATTTTAGAAGAGAAGTTTTAAATTTTAAAACTTGGTTTTAATTTTAAAAACTTTCCTTTTTTAACATCCACATTGGGAAATTAAAAAGAGAACTTGTAAAATTTTATAAGAGTTTTTTCTTTGCTTATAAAATTTTTACAAAGGTTATTTCTTTCATTTTTTAAGTGGTCGGCCACCCTTGCTTGGTGCCCAAGCAAGGGGTCGGCCAATCAATGATCAATCAATCCATAATTGATGATTGAATCAATCAAGGGAAAGGAAAAGGAAAAATAAAAGGGGAAAAGGAAAAACAAGAGGAAGATTTTAATTTGTGTAAAAAGTCTTTCCTTATTTGCCTTGGGCAAGTAATATAAAAGAAGGGGAGAGAAGGCCTCATGGATTATCAATTCTTATTCTCTTGGTGGAGTTCCTCGTTGTGGTCGGCCCTCTCTTTTCCCTTTGCTCTCTTTTGCTCCTTGGTGGTGGTGGTGGCCGAAACATAGAGAAGGAGGAGAAGCTCTTTGGGTGGTGTTCATCTTGGAGGATCGTCGCCCATACGACGTCCAAGAGGAGGCGAGGAATACAGCAGAAGATCTCGAGGTTATTAGCTTACGAAGAAGAGGTATAACTAGTAATTTTCTTCCACATCATGCTAGTTATTTTTCTTTATATGAATTCCAAACACAAGAGGCATTAGATTCTAGTTTTTCGGATTTGTTTCGAAGTTGTGTTTTTTTTTTTTGTTTTCGAATTTGTGATTCGATTGTTCCTTTTGGTTAAACTTAGAGTTATATAAAGAAATTAAATATTAGCTTTCCTTAAAAGGCTTTGTCTAGGAAGTGGTGGTTGCTCCCATATCCAAGAAGGCCTAGTGTCTCGCCATGTTTAACCTGGAAGTCAATTTTGGAAATTAATATTTAATTGAATTTATAACATAGGTGGATTTGGATCAATAGTGTTAAGTTCCGCTTACGATCCAAGTCTAAACCATTAAGAATAGATAAGTTAAATTTGGAATCAATAATGTTAAGTTCCGTTTGCGATTCCTAATTTAACTTCTAAAGAACACAATAGGTTGTTTAGGAAAAGTTTGACACTTGTACAAAATTTTTGTACAGTGGAATCGGTACGATCTTCCTAGGACTGACCAACAGTTTTTACGCACATTCACTTGCTTTATACATACATATTCTTTGTATGATCGCCTCTTTCATCATGTATTCATCATATATACTCTTTTGCATGGATATCTCCTCTTTGTTTGATTTTGTGTTGATAGGGACAACTTTCGGAGCGAAAACATCGATTGTCGATGCTCCTGAGTGAGCTAGAGAACTCGACCATACAAACCTTGCACGGCCGTGTGGCCAAACAAGAGAGGAGAAGTGCACGGTTGTGTAACCCTTGCACGGCCATGCAACCAACCCAGAGGCAGATCAGAGCATGGTCGTGCATACTTGCACGGTCATGCCCCCTATGACCACAACTAGGCAGTACACGGCCGTGTCCCCAGAGCCGAGTCCCAGGATCACACGGTCGTGCCAATTGGCACGGCCGTGCAGTGCACCCAGAGCCAAGAAAGGGCACGGTCGTGCCATCCTTGCACGGTCATGCCGTCGCGCCGCGCCGCGCCCTAGCCTATAAAAGGGTTTTAACCCCTTTTCCTCGAGGGGGAGAGAGCCGAGAAGCGAGCCGTCATCAGGGGAATCACTCTGATGTCGTTCCACGCCATCCAGGACATCGGTCCAGCGATCTTTCATCACCACATCAACTCCAGAAGCAAAGGATTGGATCCAAAGATCACTCGTCGTCGTTGGATAAGAATACTTCTTCTTTCTCTCTTCGTGCTGAGAATTTGTATGTTTAAATACATCATGTCTTCAGATTTTTCTCCAGTGTCTATGGAGTAGAGTCCTTGTTCTAGGATGAGGGAGTAATTATGGATTGGTTTTGATGTAAGACTCATATTATGCTCATATTTATTGGATGATTTCGCTTGCTTTGTTTCGACTACTCGATCTCTATATCGTGTTTATTGATTGTGTAGGAATTTCCAACCTCGTAGAGGGAATACCTTAGATTATACACCCGAGGGGCCCTAGTTACAGGGGTAACCCGTTCACGGACATCTAGGATACTTCCTTGAAAGGAGAGGCGACTCCTCCACAAGGAAGTAAGAGACCAAACTAAGGTCCTTAATTCTATCTTTGATAACATCAATTAGAGTTGTGTCCTTGTGATCTACCGAGGTGCCCTAGTGACAAGGGTTAACCGTAACAGGATTTCATAGGGATCATCTTTGTTTGGTGCTTAAGGATAGTTACTTTAGCTTCCGGCGAATGCATGATGATGGACAATGAGTATAGGATAGTATATGATACATCAATACCACCACAATGAAACCGAACTCCTAGAACTCTTCATTAACCAGGTTGATTTTTTCTCATTGCTAGTTCTCGTTTCCGCTTTCTAATCTCTTTTCTTAGATTACTTACAACCATTGATAATGTAGCTAATCCTAAGTGTGCCATCACTAGTGCTTATAACCAATCCTCATGGGATTGATAATCTTTATTACTGACGACGAATCCGTGCACTTGCGGAATCGTAACAGGCTTATGGCCATCCGGCGTGTCGATGGGCCTATGATCAGGTCCATCATCCAGGGAGGAGTGGTCGGCGTTGGCTTGGTCGATGGTGGATTGAACGGAATCGGTGCAGCATCGGAGCAGCGTTGCGATGAACGGCGGAGTCAAGGATGAGAGGAAGAGAGCAAATGGCGTATAAGGCTTATGGGCACTATAGCAATATCTTTATACTTAGGTTTAACCCTAAGCTAATTCCTCAATCAACACCCAATTTAAATGGGTATTCCAAACAGGCTTTCTTCAAGTCCAATAGATCCATCCCCTTAAACGTATCATACGGACTCCATTCAAATCCATAAAAATTTCTAAAAATTTTTAAAAAATTTAATAAGGTTATTTCTCTAATAACACTTATTATTTATTTGACGTATCTAACATTCTCCCCCACTAATAAAAATTTAGTCCCTAAATTTACTACTCAACTAAGAGATCTTCATCAAAGTATATCTAGTAAACAACACACTCATGTTCTAGTCCATCCTAGTATCATGAACAAATCCCTAACTGTAAGGATTAAAGGTTCACTTGTAAAGCTACAAGATGATCCACTTCCAAGTTAAAGAATGATGACTCTATGGGTTATGAGTGTATCATGCTTCCGTTACTCCCACATTACTGCCTAGCAAGCAGTGGGTAAATAACTATCTCCGTAATCTATAATACACTATCAGCAGATCCTCTAGTGTATGTATGGTGCACTCAGACTGTCCATCTATCTAAGAGTAGAAAAACTATATTCAAATAGCTCTCTATACTCATAGTCTACTGTAAAATCTGCCAGAACCATAGTGTGAATCATGGGTCTCCATCCGATATAATACTCGAGATATACCATGAGGTCCGGTAATCTTTGTACAGTATATCTCTGCTAATTAATCTAAAGAATCCACCCTACAAATCAATAGAAAGGAAACAAATTAGTCAACCAATCAATGATTATCCAAATTGCATCATATTCTCTCTGTGTCCTAGGTAGCCTCACAATAAAATCCATTGGGACATGCTCCCAATTCCATTCCAACACTTGTATGTACCAAAACAATCTTCCTAATCTCTAATATTCAACCTCCACTTGCTAACATACTAGACATCAAGCTACAAAATCCGCGATGTCTTTCTTCATGTCGTTCCACCAATACGAACATTTTAAGTCTTTATACATTGGGTACCATCCGAAATGTATTCTAAATCTAGAATGGTGTGCTTCCTACAGTAATTCCTCTTGGAACAGGATGTGACTTCGGAACACACATAATCTCCCATGAAAATAATGAATTCCATATAAATGATGTCACCATATTTTCAGCGTGAAAATGGTAACTACTAACTCCAAAATCATGAGTCGGATAATTCTTCTCAAAATCTCTCAACCGTCGAGAAGCATATGGAACTACTCAACTGTGCTACTACAAAACTGCACCTAACCCCTAGTACATTATATCTGTGTAGAGTACAAAATCTCTCTACACAAGAAAGTAAAACTAAGACGGGTGCAGTTATCAGCTTTTTGTTTCAGCTCCTGAAACCAATCTCACAAGCCTCTGTCTAGGGAAATTCTGTACCCTTCCTAGACATTCCAATCAATGGCACAATAATGTTGAAGAAACCCTCAACAAGTCCTCGGTAATATCCAGCCAGACTAAGGAAGTTGCAAGTCTCGTGTATAGACTTCGGTTACTCCCAACTGGTAACAGTCTCTATCTTCTATAGATCCACTTATATGCCCCTGCTAGAGACAATGTGTCCTTATAAATCTCACAGAAGATAGCCCAACATGCACATTTACTAAACTTCGCATAGAGATGTTCTCGTCGAAGCATCCCCAAAAGTATGCGAGGATATTGTTCGTGATCCACCTCGGATCAGAAATATATCACAATATTGCTAATGAAACAATTACAATTGATCCAAAGTCCCTAGGAATACCAGATTCATCAAGTCCATGAAAACATCTAAGGTGTTGTAAGCCTAAATGGTAAAACCAAGGACTCATAATGTTCATACAACAAGCACACTCAACCGTAAGATCACTGGCAATGAGTCTATAATTTGATCACCAATTACAAATCACCAAATCCTTAAAATCACACATGTGTTACTCCCCATGTCACCATCAACATCAAGCACCAAATAATAGATCATCAAGTCAAATATCCACTAATAGATCATCAAAAGATAATATATCACAATATCTGATCTGACAATATCCATCAATCTCAAACCATCCTCAACAATAATTAAACATGATAACTCCCTAGTAACCAATTCTCATTATATCGGGTACCCTAATATCCACAATAAGGAAATGATAATCCAAAATTCAAAGGATCACTCAGCTTCTTAAGTGAGAGTCTACCCTTTAAGAGGGTATCTTGATAACTCTTATAATTATACCGGTAAATGTCCCTTGACAAATGTCGACAAAATGTTGAACACCCTGATTTGACATATAGACTTCAAGACCTATAGTAAATGATCATGTGGTCAAGATCTTGAGCTACTTATGGAGACAATGATAATTGAGTCGACTAACCATTGTCTTACAACACATCATACTAGGATTGCTCCACCTAAGGTTTAGTAACCTCTAGTGACGAGCAATGCACACAAGGGTAGGGGAGTAATATCAATGAATAGCTAACTGACATAACTGTCGATCGTCGCTCTACTCCTAAAAGATCATCATCTGAAATTTCCCTTATTAACGGTCGGATTTAATATGTGTTATTCAACTAACACCACATTCTCTGCATCATTATAGTATCTATATGTACCACCGAGGATATCTACCCATATCCGATTGGTCTATGAGTCAGGATCTCCCATGGAACCGAATTAGGAGAGTCGGCTAACTATCACCTTATAAACCATTATGCCATGATTTCTCCTTTTATAGTTCAAGAACTCCTGACAAGCTATATAGAAGGAGGTAGAGAAATACTATCTCTCTATAGCATTTTAGAATCATCAACAAGAGATGCTCTGCTCCCATAAATCATCTTCTACATTTTCTTTCATGTGGTGTTTGGTCACATAAAGGATAAGCAACAACCTTTATCTTTTCCAAACTAGTACAAAGCATATATCTGAACGTACTCTCCAATTTATACAACCGATAATGATTGTATCTTATAAGTGTTAAGCAACTAGTTCTATACTTCTCCACATCAGTGGGAGTCATCTATTCAAATGTACCTTCTATGTTATCCAACCAAGTGCATACAGTGCATGGTCAAAGTCTCTATGGAATAGGATACATCGATCCTCTACAGACTAGTCAAGCCGACAATAGTATACGGCTAATTCAATCCTTTCTACATCTGTACAAGTCATGTATTCCAATGTGCCTTCCAGGTTATCTAACTAAATACAAACAACCCAAAGATCAGAATCTCCATGAAATAGAGTAAATTGGTCCCCTACTGACCGAGCTAATAAGAGTAAATTAGTCCTCTACTAACTAAGCCAACAAGAATGAATCAATTCTCTACTAACCAAACCAACAAAAATAAATCGATCCTCTATTGACCAAACCAACACGAGTAAATCAATACTCTACTGATTGAGCCAACATGATATTTAGGAGATACTATTACTAACCAACTAGTAATAGCATAAACTAATAGTACTGGTGGTATGGTGAAGAAATCCCATGAGACTGTAATTTCCTAATCTCTAGTAGGAATTGATAGACCTAAACAGTGACTGACCCAACACATGTCATACATGTTACAAATAACTAGACAAGTACCAACAGGAGTGTATGATAATAGTACACAAACATACCTCCTATATTTTAGAGATATCTTGTCCCTGCCTAGTCCCAAAAACTCAAAAAGTCACATTAAGAAAACAAACATGAAATCCAAAACACAGGAAATAAGCCTCGTAAACCTGTGGCTCTACCAATAATATCATGCCTCGAGGGTAAGGTTGATCGAAAAAAATCAGGCAGCACTATCCTTATAGCAATGACAAATAAAACTAGTATACAATGCCACAAGGCTACTCACAAGCCATCAATAGCCCACACGGCTGAATATAAAATACAACCACACAGTTATATACACAGCACACATGGATGGAACAAAAAGAACATAGCCACGCAATTATATAGTAAGCAACCCACACGACTGTAGTAAAACACAATGGAAGTCACAAAATAATGAGTAAATCGATACCACACTACAATTAACTGTGAGCCAGCATTGCTTGACATGACAATAACATCAACCCAAATACAAGAAGCCACAAAGCTAAGCTCCATGTTGGGAACCGTTGGTGGTCGGCTAGAAGGGGGGTTGAATAGCCCTGCACAAATAAAAGTAAAACCCTTCTTGGACTTTAAAAGAACACTTGCATAAATTAAATAAAGAAGAAACTAAAAAGACGAGGCTCACGGTTTTGACTTGGTTACAATTGGGGAGGTTGTTAATCCAAGGAATGGATCACACTAAGTATCTCCTTCATGCGGAGAAGCCTCTTACAGCAGTGAAAGTACAGAAATGAGAAGCTTAAACTAAAAGAAGAGCGCACAAGTGTTGTAATGCTAATTGCTTATTGATTGAAAAGCTTCTGGACCAAGGCTGTATTTATAGCCTTGGTCGGGGCACCTAGAGGGTTCCAGGTGCCTGAAAGGGGATAAAACTTTATCCCCTTCACAACGGATCACGGTCAAATGTGATCTGGTCAAAGTCGAGTTTCGGACGCTCGGATTGGTCCGAGCGCCCGAATTGGGTCTGGGCGCCCAAACCGCTAAAGTCAACATGGTTGACTTTTTCCAGTCCGGGCCCTCTGCTCCGGTGTTGCTCGCCTCGGTCCGAGTCTTCCGCTCTGGCTCCGCTCGCTTGGGTGATTTCGGTCAATCGAAATAAGGCTCACCTGAACCCAATTTTGGCCTGCTCGAGCAACCTTCTGCCCCAACTTCTCGTCCCTCGAAAATGACGCGCGCTTTCCTTCTCATACGCTCATGTACTCTTCTGCACCATCTCATCCCTTGGACGCATCGAGCTCGTCAGCTCTCTCCCGTGTCGTCCTTCTCGCTAGCTGCATCTTTTGCTCGACTTCTTGTATTCCTAATCTCCTGCACACTTAGACACAAGGTTAAAACACCACAGGACCTAGCCTAACTTGGTTGATCACATCAAAATAATCTTGGGGTTCCAACAATCTTCCATTTTTTAATGTAAGCAACCCAGGTTAAGTTAGGGTAAAGAGATATAAAGTTAAAATAATATATTCTGCAGTAAAGTGCAAAAATAAAAAAAAAAAATTGAATCTACCTTCCCCTAAACTTAAACTTTTCCTTCTCCCCCTTTGATCACATAAAAATAGGGTACCAAGAAAAATCTAAGGGTAGAAAATTTTGAAATAACTCTATCAAATTTTGAAAACTTTGATAATACTGAAAATTTTGTAAAAATTTCTAAGTAAAAAATTTCAAATAGGAAAATATTTTTGACTAACTATTTTTTGAGAAAATTTTGCTAAGTTTTTTTTTGCAAAAAATATTTTTGAGAATTTTCTAAGAAAAATTCAAGCCGAAAAAAAAATTTCTAAGTAAAAAAAAACATCTAAGTTAGACATTTGTAAAATATTTTTGAGACATTTCCAGGTATTTTTTTTAAAGCATTAACTAATCTCAATTTAATGTTTTATCAGTTAGTCAATTAAACATTTTATTTCAATATTTTATTTTCCAAGTTGTGGCGAGACACTAAGCCTTCTTAGTTATTGGATCATCAACCACTTCTAGACAAAACCTCATACAGAAATTAAACATTTAATTTTCTTGCTGAAAGCACTAAATCTAAATTGAGATTCAAGTTAAACAAGACTTCGAAACCTAATATAGGTTCCAGCCAACTGGATTAATTAGATATTTCCTAGGGACAAATTTCTTTAAAATATTTCTAATTTGTCCCTTGTGATATCTAAAGTACCAATTTAGATTGTTAAATTTTCTATAACTTGTATTAGATGAGTATGCAAGATTTTTTAAGTTAGTTATTTCTTTTTGCAAATTATCATTTTCTAATTTTTACTTTGTCAAACTCTTCTAACGGGCAAGATTTAGCTAAAATTAATTTTAAATTTTTAATCTCTTTTTCTAATTTGCAGCGATCTTTAGTTAATACGTTAACAAACTTAAATAATTTATCGGGAGGAAGAGATCGTACCTGACTTACCTTATTGATCTCGTTATCCGTGGCTCCCCTGAATTGTCGCTTTCTTCCGACGTAGCTCCCCCTTCATCGATGCTCTTGATGCTCATTTCGGACGAGCTTGAATCGTAGTCCTCGTCTTGATGACTTGCCATTAATACAAGTCCGGAGAAGGCCTCGACTTCCAATTCGGGCGACGTATCATCCCACGTCGCTTTTAGTGTCTTAAACTTGTTTGTTTGGACAGGCTTCTTTCCTTTGCCCTTATCCTTATTCCTTAGCTTAGGTCAGTTGTCTTTGACGTGCCCTTCTTTGTTGCAGTGGTAGCACTTGATCGTCCTTTTCTTTCTACCTTGCGAATGGTTAGTTTTACTTGAATTAAATAACTTTTTAAAGCACCTTACCATCATTACCATTTCCTCATCTTCAAGAGAAGATTCTGACTCATGTTCGTCTCTCGTTACCTTAAGGGTGATGTTGTGCTTTGGCTCCTTCGTACCTGCACATCTCGATTCATGCACTTCAAACGTAGAAAATAATTCTTCTAAGGTAATAGTTTCTAAGTCCTTAGAGATATAAAAAAAAAAGCATCTACTAGTGAAGCCCATTTCATATTCCTAGGGAATGCAATTAACGCGTACCTTAGCGAATCTCGGTTACTTACCTTTTCTCCAAGATTCGATAGTCCGGTGATGAGCTCCTTAATCCTCGAGTGAAGATGTGCAATTGTTTCATCTTCTTCAAATCGTAGGTTGGTTAGCTGGTTGTGAAGTAAGTCCTGTCTCGCGAGCTTGGCTTCGAACGCCCCTTCATGTAGCTCAAGGAACTTCTCCCAAATTTCCTTTGCTGAGTTGTAGTTACCAATCCGGTTGATTTCTTGTGGCGGAAGGGCGCTCAACAGATGAAACTTTGTCTTTCCGTTTGCCACGTAGTCGGCCTGCTCTTTTTTCATCCACTGGTATTTTTCTTTACCTTCCTGTGCTATAAAATATTATTACATTATTAAAAGTAAATTGAAATCAGTTTTAAAAAATACCTGCATTCGCTTTTTCCAGCTAGCGAACTCCCCCTCGAACTTCGGCGGGTATATTCTTGGTCCAGCCATCGTCTTTGCTTCGATCGGCAGTTAGTCCTCCTGAAGCATCCTGGCTCTGATACCACTTGTTGGGAACCATTGGTGACCGGCTTGAATGGGGGTTGAATAACCCTGCACAAATAAAAACAAAACCCTTCTCGAACTTTAAAAGAACACTTGCATAAATTAAATAAAGAAAGAAACTAAAAAGACGAGGCTCACGGTTTTGACTTGGTTACAATCGGAGAGGTTGTTAATCTAAGGAATGGATCGCACTAAGTATTTCCTTCAGGCGGAGAAGCCTCTTACAGCAGTAAAAGTACAGAAATGAGAAGCTTAAACTAAAAGAAGAGTGCACAAGTGTTGTAATGCTAATTACTTGTTGATTGAAAAGTTTTTGGACCAAAGTTGTATTTATAGCCTTGGTCGAGGTGCCTGGAGGGTTCCAGACGCCTGGAAGGGGATAAAACTTTATCCCATTCACAACGGATCACAGTCAAACGTGATCTGGTCAAAGTCGAGTTTCGGACGCCCGGAATCACTCCGGGCGCTCGGACTAGTCCAGGCGCCCAGACCACTAAAGTTAATATGGTTGACTTTTTCCAGTTCGGACCCTCTCCTCCGGTGCTGCTCGCCTCGGTCCGGGTCTTCCACTCTGGCTCCACTAGCTTGGGTGATTTCGGCCAACTGAAATAAGGCTCACTCGAACACAATTTCGACCTTCTCGAGCAACCTTCCGCCCCGGCTCCTTGTCCCTCGGAAACACCGCGCGCTTTCTTTCTCGTACGCTCGCGTACTCTTCCACAGCACCTCGCCCCTCATGTAACACCCATGAAATTATAAGATATGGGTATTATTTTTTTCGTTAGAGCATAAAAGTAAGAGGAATCAAAAGAAATAATAGAAATAAAAAAGAAAGAGAGGTGAAGGTTTGAACCTTGAACCTCCCACAAATAATAGAGTTAAATTGGTGTATGATAACCACTAGAATAATGAATAATAGATGGATAGAAAGGAATGGAAATTGTAGTTAAAGGTGAGAAGAAATAACTAAGTAAAAGAGCAAGAGAAAACTAAGTTGCTTACCTTCTCTTCCTCTTGGTTAAGAGAGGGAGCAAGAAAAAGGCAAATTGCCTTCTTTCCCTCTTTTCCTTCTACTTTTTTTTCATGAGAATCAAAGAGGGAAGGGATAGAGGAGTTAAGGGAGGGATAAATGAAGACATAATTCATTCCCATGATGAATAAATAGGATTTAGAGGAGAAAAGAGAAAGAGAATTTCTAATTCTTCTTCTTCCTCCTCCTTTTTCCTTCTCCACCGAAACTTAGAGCTTTTCTCCCTCATTCTCAAAAGTCAAGTTAAGGTTTCCTCTCTAAGAAAACCTTATTTCCAAGAAGGAGTCTCAAGGTTTACCTCTTACAAGAAGAAGAAAACAAAAAGGGAAAACTAAGAAGAGAAGTTCTTCTTCCTCCTCACAAGGGTATCATTTTCTTAAGGAACAACAAGCGGAAATTATGTAAGTTTCCCCTCACCTGTGGTACAATAGTTCATGAGTTTTTTCTATGAGGTTAGGTTGCTTAAAAACCTAGGATTTCTTCATGGACTTTCAGCCAAGACAAAAAGAAGACCTAGGAAATTTTAAGACCCAACTAGATATGCTCAATATGTTTCTTGTAATATGTATCTTATGGTAGGGGATTAATCTAATGTTTCTATGCTGGAATGTTTGGTTAGAACTTAGATTCATGATCCTAGACTCTCGGCCAAGCATGAATAAAAGAACTAGGTAAGCTTAAGACTCAAACTAAACATGCTCCCTTTGTTTTTATGATATGTACCTTATAATAAGAGAGTTGTTAACATTTCTCATACTTGTATGTTGCTTGGAATTAGGATGTCTCCCTTTCAACTTTCGGCCATGATAAGATTAAGGGCCTAGGAGAACCTTAAACCTAATCTAAGCATGCCATGATCCTTCTTAAGATAAGATAGGAAGTTAATATGATATGCTCATGCTTATATGTTGATTGAACTTTGTTTCATGCTCATGAACATTCGGCCATGGTAGGATTAAGGGCCTAGGAGATCTTTAAACCTAAACTAAGCATGCCATGATTTTCCTTAAGACAAGATATGAAGTTAACATGACATGCTCATGCTTGTAGGTTGGTTAGAACTTTTTTTCATGCTCCATGAACTTTCGGCCACAACAAGTTTATAAGCTTAGGAAATCTAGAACTTGAACTAAACATACTCATGATGTTCTTGGTAATAAATACTATGAAATTTGTTTAAGGTTTCCATGCTTTTATGCCACATGAAACCTAGTTACATGATTTACAAGTTTCGGCCATACTAAGTTTATAAGCCTAGGAAACCTAGAACCTAAACTAAACTTGCTTATGATGTTTCTTATGATATATGATATGATATTGGTTTAGAGTTCACATGCTTGTATGTTGATTTTTAACCAAATGTGATGCTTGATGGTATTCGGCTATGACAAGTTTATAAGCTTAGAAAACCTAGAACCTAAACTAAACATGCTTATGATGTTCCTTATGATATATGATATGATATTGGTTTAGAGTTCACATGCTTATATGTTGATTTTTAACCAAATGTGATGCTTGATGGTATTCGGCCATGACAATTTTATAAACTTAGGAAACCTAGAACCTAAACTAAACATGCTTATGATGTTCCTTATGATATATGATATGATATTGGTTTAGAGTTCACATGCTTGTATGTTGATTTTTAACCAAATGTGATGCTTGATGGTATTCGGCCATGACAAGTTTATAAGCTTAGGAAACCTAGAACCTAAACTAAACATGCTTATGATGTTCCTCATGATATATGATATGATATTGGCTTAGAGTTCACATGCTTGTATGTTGCTTTTAACCCAATGTAATGCTTGATAAGATTCGGCCATGACAAGTTTCTAAGCTTAGGAAACCTAGAACCTAAACTAAACATGCTCATGATGTTCCTTATGATATATGATATGATATTGGTTTAGGGTTCACATGCTTGTATGTTGATTGTTAACCTAATTTACAATCATATGTTTCGGCCACTATATGAAAAATTAGGGTTAGAGACCTAATTATGATCTCCATGTGTCTCACATGCAATGCTTCATGATATGATAAGAACTTGCTATGCTTCTATGTTTATTTACGTATGCTCATGATCTATGCATGTTGATAACCCTTATGATATGCTGTGTGCCCAAATTATGCATGCTATTATGATGAGTTGTGTGCCCAAACTATGCATGTATTTATGATGTGTTGTGTGCCCAAATTATGCATACTATTATGATGAGCTGTGTGCCCAAATTATGCATGTGTTTATGATGTGCTGTGTGCCCAAATTTATGCATGCTATTATGATGAGCTGTGTACCCAAATTATGCATGTTTTATGATATGTTAAGAAATATGATATGCATGAAATGATAAGAACCATGATATGTATGACATGCTACTTTACTTTATATGGCTTGTACCAAGGGTGGGTTCCATAAGCGCCCCGGGGTCGATGGACTAAGAAACGGGCCTCGTTAGGGATGGGCTCCTAAGTGCCCCTAGGTCGATGGACTAAGAAACGAGTCTAGTATGTATGCCTTGTAGGGTTCAAGACTTGCTACCTTGGACCTACATAGGACGCACGCATTTATATATGTGGTACAAGCCGGGGCCCTAGTTATGTTGAGATTATGTTTAAGTATGTATATAATAAGTTTTCAAAAGACATGTTGCATATATATGTTCATGATACATGTTTTGAAAGCCATCTTGCATATACCTTATGATTATGCCATGATATGTCATGATACTTATGATTATGTTATGATATGCCAGAATGCACCTTATGATTATGCCATGATACTTATGATTATGTTATGATATACCAGAATGCACTTTATGATTATGTCATGATATGCTATGATACCTTATGATTATGTTACGATATGCTATGATGTGCTTTATGACATGATATGATTTGATGCTCTTATGAATATGACATGATATGATAAGATGTTCTGTATTTTATGTTTATGAGAGTTACGATATGATGCTTCTATACATGATATGATGAGTTTATCTCCATGCTTTATGCCTTGTGATTATGCTACGCTATACGATTTTTGTGAGTAGGAAGGATCTTACTGAGCCTTGTGTGCTCATAGCTTACTTTCCTTGTACCACAGATAAAGGCAAGGAATGGATGAACTAAGGGAGCAGCAGGAGGGGCAAGAAGGATGTGTGTGGTAGTGGCTCGGCTAAAAGAAAAAGACCTGCCTTTATTTAATAAGAATTATGCTTAGCTTATGTTATTGTTTCATGACTCCGTGACATTTAATCATGCTTATTGGTATTATGACTTAAAATCATGTTAAGCATGCTATGTGACCTTATATGCTAGGTAGTTAGTAATGGTGATTTGAAAAGAAAAGAAAGGTTTTAAAAGAGAAATTTTATAAACAAGACTTCCGCTATTTTAAGTAGAAAAGAATATTGATATGCAAGTAAGTATGTAAATGTGAAATAAGTAAGTAAGTATAAGTAAAGTGACCCCCGCCCCCTTAAGCAGGATGGGCGGGGCACCACACCTCGGACGCACCGAGCCCGTTGGCTTTCTCCCGTGACGTCCTTATCGCTAGCTGCATCTTTTGCTCGACTTCTTGTGTTCCTAATCTCCTGCACACTTAGACACAAGGTTAAAACACCACAGGACCTAACCTAACTTGGTTGATCACATCAAAATAACCTTGGGGTTCCAACACTCCATACAAAAGATATATATACATAATAAGTCCAATGCCAATAATGCAAACAGAAGCAATAACAAAAGAAGTCGCTCGATGTGACATGAGACTGGTGGACAGGATCTCTAGGCTACCTGGTGAAAGAAAACTAGTTCATGGGGTAGTGAGTGCTGGGACTCAGCGGGTAATAGATAGATAGTACATGAGTATAATATAAATCTAGAGATTCAGAGGTATATAGTCTCATAGAGAAAAGTATCATGAACTGCAGAGATATCATAATGAATATTCATACCTGAATCCATATACTAAGCAAGTAATAGTAAGTCAGGTGCAGTGAGGATCTAATAATACTGCTCATAACTCCAAGGGTAACATGTGAGATATATACATACTACCGATAAGCAAGTCAATGTCGAAGCACATGCATCAAGTATATAATTCAACATATGCAAGATATCACAGCCATATAGATACAATAAGAACAACAGTATAAGAAAATATAATAATAAAAGTGTATGCACGAATGGTCACCCCACCACCTCTCTTCATCATGACCCCCTGTATGGTCGAGAAGCCGGATCAATGACAACTGTACAACACTCCAGCTGCCACTACTCTTGAGTGACTGAGCGGATAAGTGCATAGTAGCTGACTAGCTATGTAGCAACGGGAGTTCCTGCTGCTCGCATCTCCAGCCACCACTATCCATGTGTGATCGAGTGGGATCACTACAGGATAAGTGGCACACTCCAACTACCACTACCCATGAGTGGCTGAGTGTGCGGACCTGACTGATGACTCTCTCACACCATAAGGGAGATAATGGTCGTCGGTATGCATGCAATGATATGATGTGCAAGATGCAACAGTCATCATATATATAAACAGAAATCAAGTATGCTACAGTAAGCCAGCATGCTCAATAAGGTATGTGAATAAACAACCATCAAAGCAAGTAAACATGATATTTAGTATTTGCTAACTATCATAGATGACAAAAAGAGACTATATAGACATCAAATCGATTATCTCAAAGATCAAGTGGATAAGTATTGTTGGTGCAGTTTACACTAACAGTCTAACTCAGGTTTTGATGAATGACAAGTAAGTTAAGTTATATTTTGTTATGAGATAATTACATGATTAAGTGTGCAGTACGAAGTCCAGATAGGTCAATGGTTGACCGGATATTTGGCAAGAAATCTAGCTAGGTCAATGGGCCGACCGGATAGCTGATAAGAAGTCTAGATAGGTCGACGGGCTAATCGAATATCTGGCAAGAAATCTAGCTAGGTCAACAGGTCGACCATGTAACGACCCGCCTTCTACTGACTAGGCTGTAAGGCGAATCGCTACAATACTGCTATACCGACTGTGCGGAAACTGAGCTAATTTAAAATTTGCTAAACTAATTACTGTAAAGTCTTAACCTGACATTCTAAGAGTATCTAAGTGTTGTACACATGCTAGGAGAGACAATCTATGCCTCTCGAATGTCCTGCTAACTGAAATCAGACATTTCAACCAATCCGTGAGTCGATTGAGCCGTCGGAACGATTCACAGATCGTTCCAGCTGATACTGGCATGGAGGCACCCTCTGGATCGGTCGGCTGACCAATCCATAAGCTTACCTCGCTTCTGTACGCAACTGGATCGGTCTACCGACCGATCCAGGAACACCCTGATCGATCGGGAGACCGATCGGTGAGCCTCTGTGCTTCTGCTGCGTTCTGTACGCAGTTGGATCGGTCTACCGACCGATCCAGGAGCGCCCTGATCGGTCGGTAAACCGATCAGTGCACTTCCTAGCTTTCTGTTCGCTACGGGATCGGTCGGCTGACCGATCCATAACCCTTGCCAACTCTCTGTTTGTGCCTGGGTCGGTCGGCTGACCGATCCCGTGACACCAACTCATTCCTGATCGGTCGGCTGACCGATCAGGGTTTCTGATTTCGAATCAGAAACTCTGATTTCAGCACTGGTTCGTGCCAAAACCTCCCACTACAACTATCTAATGTATAATAAACATTCTAACAACATGTAGTAACAATTCTAACTTAAGCTAAAGCAAGGTTTACTGGTTCATGGCATTTTAACAACTTAAAGTGCATGAAGATATGAATTTCTAAAAGTTCTAATTGCTTAAAACATGAAATTGAACTAATAAACTGAAAAGTGCTAAAGTAAATGCTAAATCCCCAGAGGATCTTTTATTCCAGTTCCTTCCACACACATCCTCATCTGCATTGACCTCCAGCCTCCACTGCTAGTCCATTTTCCTTTTACCTGTATCTGCAGTATAAGGAAAATAGTATCTGTAAGCTTAAAGCTTAGTAAGAAACCATCTACCTCACTAAAACATGCAACGATGCGATTATGTTTTTAAATCATGCTGTTTAAAACATACTGAATATGCAAGCATGGCATGGCATGGTATCATACAAAGCATGGCATAACATAAAAACTGAACATGCTTTAAACTGAACATGGCATACTTATAAACTGAGCATAAAACTGAACTAATCATGCATATATCTAAATCTGTACATGAACTCGAATCATGTAAACTGAACCTGAACTGAACTGAAAGCTAAACTAGTGTTCTCATCACTGGTTTCAAATTTGAAAACTATACATATAATAGATGAAAATACTAAACATGCTGTTTGGGCAGCAATCAGACATCTTGATCCCTACGAGACCCGGATTGCAAGTTCGAATCCAGAGAGGTTACTAGGTTATCTCGAACCTAGGGACGTGGGAGTCCACCCATGGATATCTGATCCAAGTACAGTGCCATCGAACAAAAGTAAAAAATCTTGAGCTAGGTTATCTGAACCTAGAGGCTAAGGAGCCCACCCAATGGATATCTGATCCATTAGCTGTAATAACGATAATAAACTGAGTAAAATGTTTCTAATTCATTTTACATTCATTAGGACGCCTATTGGTGCATCCTTGAACTGGCATTCTATCGAACGCTTGGTGTGCACTAAAAGCACACCCTAAAACCGAAACTGTAAAATTACTGAACTAATGCCAAAACTAACAAGCGAGAGCAATTATCTGCAGGTGAGGGTTTCTTACCTCAATCGCAAGGTTTTCTTACGATTTATCCGCTAAAACTGCTCCGTTCGACGAACCGCTTACGTCCTCGCGTTCCTCTCGCGGAGAAGAACCGACTTCGTACGGGTGTTGTCGCTGGAAAGTGAACACACGATCCTAGGGAAGGAACCCTAGGTTTCCCTTGCTTTGTTTTGCTGTGCCGAGAGAAAGAAACGGGAGAGGGAGAGGGTCTCGGTGAGGGTTTGGAGAAGGTCACGAACCAATTAGAAATAAACCAACCCACTTAAACCTCCTATTTATATCATGTGGTAATTCCGGTCCAACTCTAATATAAATATAAATGTCTCTCCTTTCTCTCAGCACGGCCCTGCTGGGTTCACTGGTTACTAACATTATCCCTTAAACCATAGGTCTCGGGTTCGATTCCCGCTTAGGCCGTTTTCGTTTCCAATTCTTTTTGCTACTTCCGATACTCGTAAAATTCCGGAAAAATATCTAAAAATTCCACAAAAATCCTAGAATAATTCTAAAATAAATTCGAGAATTTTTCGGGCTTTACAATCCCCCATACCTTATAAAAAGTTCATCCCTGAACTTAAAACAATTCTGGGTACTTCTGTCTCATGCTGGCCTCTGTCTCCCATGTCGCCTCTGCGGCTGTGTGATTTTGCCAACTGACTTTGACTAATGGTACTTCCTTGTTCCATAACTTCTTTACTGCTCGATCTATTATCTGAATAGGCCGACTGTCATAGCTGAGATCATCACGGACCTGTACCAACTGGGGCTCAATCACCTGGGTGGCGTCTGGAATATGCTTCTTCAGCATGGAGACATGAAATACATTGTGGACAGCTGACATCTCCTGAGGTAACTCTAGCTCATATGCTACCTTGCCCACTCTCTTCGTGATAAGGTATGGTCCCACATATCTGGGAGCTAGCTTGCCCTTCTTCCCAAAATGCATGACTCCCCTCATGGGAGCTACTCTGAGGAAAATTGTATCCCCAACTGAAAACTCTAGGGGTCTGCGTCGTGTATCGGCATAGCTTTTCTGACGGCTCTGTCTTTGTCTCTATCCTCTGCGAATCTGTATGGTGCTGTGGTATCTCGCTACTAGATGCATGCAAGCTCTAGTTCTTCTGCTCACCACTCTCATACCAGTAGATTATCTGCACCTCCGCCCATAGAGTACCTCATAAGGTGTCATGCCGATGGTGGCTCGATAGCTGTTGTTGTATGCAAATTCGGCTAGACTCGATATTTGCACCAACTTCCTTGAAATCTAGGGCACAAGCTCGGAGCATATCTTGAGTACTGATTTACTCGCTCCGTCGACCATCCGTCTGAGGATGGAAGGTCGTTTCAATTTGGTGCCCATAGTGATTGCACACACTTCCAAAAGTGTGATGTAAATCTGCTTTCGATATAATGGTTCGTGGGACTCCATGCACGACAATCTCCTTGAGATATAACCGAGCTAGTTGCTCCATGGAATAGGATATTCGATAGCTAAGAAGTGGGTGATTTAGTCAACATCGACTATTACCCAGATGGCATCAAAACCATTCGTGGTTCCGGTAATCCCACTATGAAGTCCATAGAGATATCCTCCCACTTCCATTCTGGAACTGGATCTACCGCAAAACTCCTCCGGTCGCCGATGTTCGCCTTAACCCTCGGCGAGATCTTGGACGTGATCTGGCGATATCTCGCTCATCCTGTGCCACCAAAATCGTTTCCTTAGATCCGATACATTTTGGTGGAACCGGGATGCATCGCATAGGGAGTCCTGTGAGCCTCGTCTAGAATCTCTCCGTAGCTCCTCCCGATCCGGAACACAGTCCATCACCAAAATACACTACCCCATCGGACACTCAACTCTCCACTTTCTGATTCGCTAACCCTTGCTTGATTTTGGATTTCGGGATCCCGCTCCGAGCTGTCTGGATATTATCAAGCAAGGTAGATGCTAAGGACATAGTGGAAAGCTGCCCGACCATAAGCTCGAGACTAAAATCTGTAATCTCCTTCCTTAGGGGTGGTGACATAGCTGCTAAAGATAATAAGGTGGCTTGGACTTCCTGTGAGTCGTCTGCTACCTTATTAGCTTTCCCGGATGGTAGAGGATATCTATGTCATAATCCTTGACCAGCTCTAACCATCTGCGTGTCGCATATTCAGATCCTTCGAGTAAAGAAATACTTGAGACTTTGATGATCCGTATATACTCTGACTGAGCTCCGTACAAATAATGTCTCCAAATCTTGAGAGCGAACACCACTGCTGCAAGCTCAAGGTCGTGAGTAGGATAGTTCCTCTCATAATCCTTGAGTTGTCCGGAGGCATAGGCGATCACCTTGCCCTGCTTCAGTATCGCTCCTAATCCCAATTTAGAGGCGCCACTGTAGAGCTGTATGTGTTTTCTGGTATAGCTAAAATAGGAGCACCGTCAATCTCCGCTTTAGTTCATTCTCATGATCCTCATCCACCTGAAATTTCTTGTTCTTCCGGTGAGAGGCTGCTGGGAGGCTATCCTGGAGAAGTCCTCTGAATTTCCTGTAGTAGCTTTGCTAATCCCGAGCTTCGATTTCCTGGCGTTCTCGGTCTCTTCGATTTACCGCTTCTATTTTCTGGGATCTACCATAACACCATCCTTGGAGATGATGTGACCTAGGAAGGCTACCGTCAACCAAAATTCACATTTCGTGAATTTGGCGTACAGCTGGTTCTGCTGAAGGATCTGCAAAACTGTCTTCAGATGCTCTGCATGGTCCTCCTGAGTGCCTGAATAGATAAGAATGTCATCGATGAACACGATGACAAACTTGTCTAAGTATTCTCTGAATACTCTGTTCATGAGGTCCATGAAAGTAGCTGGAGCATTTGTCACGCCGAAAGGCATGACTACGAACTCATAATGTCCGTATCTGGTCCTGAAAGCCGTTTTAGGTATATCACCTTCCTTGACTCTAACCTGGTGATATCCTGATCTGAGGTCAATTTTAGAGAACACCGTGGCTCCCTTTAGCTGGTCAAACAGGTCATCTATCCTGGGGAGAGGGTACCTGTTTTTAATTGTGACCTGGTTCAAGGCACGGTAGTCTATGCATAGTCGCATGCTTCCATCCTTCTTCTTCACGAACAACACAGGTGCTCCCCATGGTGAGTGACTAGGGCGTATGAAACCCTTGTCAAGAAGCTCCTGCAATTGCTCCTGAAGTTCCTTCAATTCAGCTGGAGCCATGCGGTACGGTGCCTTGGAAATTGGATTTGTGCCGGGAATGAGCTCTATCTCAAATTCAATCTCCCTGTCTGGTGCTAAGCCTGGTAGCTCTTCAGGGAAGACTGCTGGGTAGTCACAAACGACTCGAACCTCTGATAGCTGTTGGTTCTTGTCCTAGCTGGTGTTGACTACATTTGCTAAAAATCCCATGCATCCTGAATCCATTAGCTGCTGTGCTTTCAGTGCTGAGAGAAACTTTCTGGCTTTTCTCTTTGGTTTTCCTATGTACTCAAACTGTACTCCTTCTTCAGGTTGGAATATAACCTTTTGTTTACGGCACTCTATAGAAGCGCCGTATCTGATTAGAAAATCCATCCCAAAGATGACATCGTAGTCAGTCATTTCTAGCACTATCAGATCACCAAAAAGTTCTCTGTCTGCTATAATGACTGGCACTGCTCTGAGCCAGTGTGTAGATGCCATAATGTCTCCTGAGGGTAGTGTTGTCAGAAACTGACTATTGAGTACTTCTGGAGGTGTTGCTAATTTTTCGGCAAACGCCCTGGATACATAAGAGTGGGTTGCCCCAGTATCGAATAAGACAGTTGCATCATGCTGTAATATACTGATCTGACCTGTGACCACCTTTGTCGAGGCATTTGCTCGCCCTCTCCGGTCGGTGAGAAAATCCGCATTCGTCTAATCTGCCCTGACTGATCTGTGGACCATCTAAGACAGCATACATCTGGTGCAGCTGTGCTGGCTGAGCTCCATACTGTATCGGCGGAGGCTGAGGAAGACTGTTCTTGTTCGGGAACTGCTTAGCCATGTGTCCTTCCTGTCCACATTCAAAACAACCTCGTGTACCCTTGCGGCAAACTCCTGGATGATGTTTCCCACAAGTAGCACACTTGGGGTGTCTGGAATGTTTTCCAGCTGGTCCTCCTTTTGGGTCACTGCTTGCCTTACGTTTCCCCTTCCAGTTGGAGCTATGTCCCTGTTGTTTCTGCTGAGTACCTGAGCTAGCTTGTCCCTTGGGCTCTGTGGAAACCTGCTTCTGCTGGATGATATTGTGCTGATAGTGCTCGGTGATCAGAGCACTACTCACTAGCTCCTCTGTGGTTTGTGGCCTATGAACGCCACCAGCCACATTCACTGCGATCTCTGGTCTGAGCATCTTCAGCATCAAGCGTACTCGTTCCTTCTCTAAGCTGACTAGTTCTGGACACAGACGGGCCAACCTGTTGAATTTCTTCACGGCCTCCTAAACTGATAGGTTGCCCTAACGAAATTCTGTAAACTCGTCATAGTGTCGGTTCGTGACTTGCATGTGAAAGAATTCCTCGAAGAATTCTTTCTCGAAGTTGGCCCATGTCATCTGATTTACTGGCCACTTCGATTTAATCCGCTCCCACCACATACGTGCGTCTCCTGTTAAACAGAAGGAGGCACACTTCACCTTTTCATGCTCTGGCCAGTCTAGAAGCTCCATCGTGCTTTCCAGTGTTTTAAACCATGCCTGAGCATTCCATGGTTCGCTGGTGCCCGAGAAATTCTTGGGCTTTCTCTTAGCCCCTGCTACAGGGGCTACTGGGACTGGTACTGCAGGCTGAGCTGGTACTACCTCTGTGATTATTGGAGTTGTGAGGTTTGGTACTGGAGTGACTGGGGGAGTAGTCTGCTGGTTAGCCTTTAAGGAGGCTATCTCCTGCTGCTGTAGCTGAGCCACTAGTGCTGTAAGGTACTGAACTGCCTGCCTCATGCTGGGGCTCAGCCGCTGATGCTTTCTTAGCTAGACGTCCCCGTACCATTTTCTAAATAGCAGAGAACACATAAATATAACTAGGCTATCATGTCATAGTTAACTACTGGTAAAATGTCAAATACTATTACTGTAAACATGAATTAATTAACTACCAACATGAGAGCAAACATGAAAGCACATATAACTGATATGAAAGCTGAAAACAAAACTGAGTGAGAGATACTCTTACTTGGAAGCTGTAGGCACAATGCTGATGTGTGTGTAGGAAATAAGGAACACTGCTCTGATACCACTCTGTAACGACCCGCCTTCTACTGACTAGGCTGTAAGGCGAATCGCTACAATACTGCTATACCGACTGTGCGGAAACTGAGCTAATTTAAAATTTGCTAAACTAATTACTGTAAAGTCTTAACCTGACATTCTAAGAGTATCTAAGTGTTGTACACATGCTAGGAGAGACAATCTATGCCTCTCGAATGTCCTGCTAACTGAAATCAGACATTTCAACCAATCCGTGAGTCGATTGAGCCGTCGGAACGATTCACAAATCGTTCCAGCTGATACTGGCACGGAGGCACCCTCTGGATCGGTCGGCTGACTGATCCATAAGCTTACCTCGCTTCTGTACGCAACTGGATCGGTCTACCGACCGATCCAGGAACACCTTGATCGATCGGGAGACCGATCGGTGAGCCTCTGTGCTTCTGTTGCGTTCTGTACGCAGTTGGATCGGTCTACCGACCGATCCAGGAGCGCCCTGATCGGTCGGTAAACCGATCAGTGCACTTCCTAGCTTTCTGTTCGCTACGGGATCGGTCGGCTGACCGATCCATAACCCTTGCCAACTCTCTATTTGTGCCTGGGTCGGTCGGCTGACCGATCCCGTGACACCAACTCATTCCTGATCGGTCGGCTGACCGATCAGGGTTTCTGATTTCGAATCAGAAACTCTGATTTCAGCACTGGTTCGTGCCAAAACCTCCCACTACAACTATCTAATGTATAATAAACATTCTAACAACATGTAGTAACAATTCTAACTTAAGCTAAAGCAAGGTTTACTGGTTCATGGCGTTTTAACAACTTAAAGTGCATGAAGATATGAATTTCTAAAAGTTCTAATTGCTTAAAACATGAAATTGAACTAATAAACTGAAAAGTGCTAAAGTAAATGCTAAATCCCCAGAGGATCTTTTATTCCAGTTCCTTCCACACACATCCTCATCTGCATTGGCCTCCAGCCTCCACTGCTAGTCCATTTTCCTTTTACCTGTATCTGCAGTATAAGGAAAATAGTATCTGTAAGCTTAAAGCTTAGTAAGAAACCATCTACCTCACTAAAACATGCAACGATGCGATTATGTTTTTAAATCATGCTGTTTAAAACATACTGAATATGCAAGCATGGCATGACATGGTATCATACAAAGCATGGCATAACATAAAAACTGAACATGCTTTAAATTGAACATGGCATACTTATAAACTGAGCATAAAACTGAACTAATCATGCATATATCTAAATCTGTACATGAACTCGAATCATGTAAACTGAACCTGAACTGAACTGAAAGCTAAACTAGTGTTCTCATCACTGGTTTCAAATTTGAAAACTATACATATAATAGATGAAAATACTAAACATCCTGCTGGTATTTACTGTGCGCGATCCCTACGAGACCCGGGATTGCAAGTTCAATCCAGCGGGTTACTAGGTTATCGAACCTAGGGCTAGGTGCAGCCCATGGATATCTGATCCAAGCATGATGCCAACAGAAGTAAATCTAATCTCGAATCTACTTATTTTCTTCTAGGTTATCTCGAACCTAGAGGCTATCAGGAGCCCACCCAATGGATATCTGATCCATTAGCTGTAATAATCGATAATAAACTGAGTAAAATGTTTCTAATTCATTTTACATTCCGTTAGGACGCCTATTGGTGCATCCTTCGGAACCGAGCATTCTATCGAACGCTTGGTGTGCACTAAAAGCACACCCTAAATCGAACTACTGAACTAATGCCAAAACTAACAAGCGAGAGCAATTATCTGCGTGAGGGTTTCTTACCTCAATCGCAAGGTTTTCTTACGATTTATCCGCTAAGTTTTTCCGGAAAACTGCTCCGTCGCGTTCCTCTCGCGGAGAAGAACCGACTTCGTACGGGTGTTGTCGCCGGAAAGTGAACACACGATCCTAGGGAAGGAACCCTAGGTTTCCCTTGCTTTGTTTTGCTGCGCCGAGAGAAAGAAACGGGAGAGGGAGAGGGTCTCGGTGAGGGTTTGGAGAAGGTCACGAACCAATTAGAAATAAACCAACCCACTTAAACCTCCTATTTATATCATGTGGTAATTCCGGTCCAACTCTAATATAAATATAAATGTTTCTCCTTTCTCTCAGCACGGCCCTGCTGGGTTCACTGGTTACTAACATTATCCCTTAAACCATAGGTCTCGGGTTCGATTCCCGCTTAGGCCGTTTTCGTTTCCAATTCTTTTTGCTACTTCCGATACTCGTAAAATTCCGGAAAAATATCTAAAAATTCCACAAAAATCCTAGAATAATTCTAAAATAAATTCGGGAATTTTTCGGGCTTTACAGACCAGATAGCTAGTACAAAGTTCAGATAGGTCGACGGGCTGATCGGATATCTGGCAAGAAATCCAGCTAGGTCAACGAGCTGACTGGATAGCTGGTGTGAAGTCTAGACAGGTCAACGGGCTGACCGGATGTCTGGCAAGTTGATAAGTTAAGGTAAGTCACTAGAGGAGAGTGACCTTATGAGGACGCATCGCGATTTGAGGGACAGTAGGCGTCAATCCAGTATAAGTCTATTTGGGATCCCTAAATTGAGATCTTGACTAGTTCCTGATCTTAAAAGGATAGGAACTAATTACTACTCTTTATTATTAAATTATTATTGTCCTAATACTTGTTTTACAGGTTATTTGGACTAATGTTATTTTGCAGGATAAAAGGAGAAAAGTTGTCTTCGGATGAACAGTATCCGAAGGCGCCTTCAAGCAGTGAAGGTGCCTTCGTACTGTTCATAGAAGGCGCCTTCCATGGCTATGGAAGGCGCCTTCCACAGGATAAATTTTTGCCGAAGTCATGGATAAGTGTCGGTCTATTCGGGATCGAATCTGCCTCATTGGAGGCACCTTCCATGGCTATGGAAGGTGCCTTCCACGCCTTTTATAAGGTTGTCTCAAGAAGGCATTGGAACACAACATAACAACTATACAAGCTTCTGTGCATCCTTTTGAGTTTACGACTGCTCTAGGCTTCTGCTACGACTCTACTACAAAGATACTGCGCCCGACGACTATTCCAAGGATTCCGATCGAGGCCGGTAGATCGACTACAACACACGAACGTTCCCACGCTTGATCCTATGTGTCGGTAGCAAGTTCTATTTGTGTACTTATTTACTGCAAAAGGACAAGTGCAGTGTATTGCACTTGCTTTAATCTTCTTGTAATCGATTTCCTCTTCTGGAGGTACCGTAAGAGGTTTTTAGCGGATTACCCATCGATAGGATCGCGGGAGCTGGGCCTTGGAGTATGAGTTACCGAAGGCTCCGAACCAAGTAAAACCACTTGTGTTCTCTGGTGTTTGTCTATTTTCTTATTCTTTTCCACTGTGTACTCGTAATTTTAAAACCAACAAAATGAGTTGTTGAAAACCACATGAATCCCCTCCCCTTTCACGTGTAATCGATCCAACAAGTGATATCAGAGCGGGTTGTGCTCTGATTTGGTGCAACCACCAATCAAGCCGAGGGAATCGCTTTCAGATTTCGTTGCATTCCATTTAACTTTGTAAAACTTTTTAGATAATTTTTTTCGTTCAGTTTTAATTTAAGATTGGTGTAACACCTCTCAAAATTTTCTATATTTTTATATTTATATCTTAAACTCTACTAATCTAAGACCAAGTCTTGGTACCTTCTTTAGTTTATCTTTTCATCACTCAAATGGCACAACTTGAAGGGTACAATACCGTTCGTCCTCCCCTATTCAATGGTGACAAATTCCCATACTGAAAAAAGCGGATGGAGGTATACCTGAAGACTAACTTCGATTAGTGGTTTAGCATCACCAGAGGCTACAAGGCTCCCGTCGACACCGCCAGAATTCTAATAAACTCGGAACAGTGGAATCCAGAAATGAAGAAGAAGGCTTAGATCGACTTCATGGCTCTCAATACACTCCAGTGTGAGCTAACGAAGGAAGAACTGAATTGCGTCGGCCCACACGAAAATGTGAAGGAGCTGTGGGATAAACTTATCGAATTGCATGAGGGAACCAATGATGTGAAGGTAACAAAAAGGGATCTTTATTTAAATAAATTATTTAATATAAAAATGCAGGAAGGATAATCTGTGAGTCAACTACACGCGAGGATAAAAGACATCCTCAACGGACTTTATACCATCGACCACCAGATAGGAAACCGCGACCTAATAAGGTATGCCCTAAATGTGTTTTCTCGAAATGCACTGTGGGCATCCATCGTGGATGCCTACAAAATTTTAAAGAACCTATATAAATTAAAACTAGATGAATTATTTTGTGAACTTGAACTCCATGAACAGACTAACTCAAAGCAGGTCGAGAAAGGTGTTGCTCTTCTTGTAGGACCATCAAGAGAAGCTAAACATAAGAATAAACCAGAATTAGAAGTTGAGTCTAACCAAGACTTAGAGAATGAAGAATACCTAATGAACCTGATAAGAAAGATGTTCACCAGAAAAAAGAAGAATTTCAACAAAAAAGACCTGTAAAAGATCAACTCCACCACCAACTCTATCAACAAGAATGTGTAGGATCGTAGATGTGCTAGAAGGGGGGGTGAATAGCACGTGTTTCTTTTTCACTCATTTTGGAAAACACACAGAATACGTAGCGGAATAAAGAATGAAAAGACAAGCAACACTAACAAGCTTTCTTTTACTTGGTTCGGAGCCTGTGGCGACTCCTACTCCAAGGCCCGCAATCATTGATCGCTTTCATTAGGCAATCACTATAGATTCAGAAATTGAGTACAAGTACAATATGCAACTTACTAGTATTGCTCAAAATTAAACTTGTTACCAATGACTTGGAGAAATAGAACTTCTAGCTTGATCGTCGTTGGAGCGGCGTTTAGACGTTTTCGGAGTACGCGCGAGAGCTCAAGTTGTTCGTCAAGAATTGTTGTCAAAGCACCTGATCGAGCCCTCCTTTTATAGCCGAGCTTGATCTGATTGAGATCCCCTGATCTCAGGATTAGGTTTGACTCATCGTTGAGCGATCAATCGATCCAGGTGTTCGACCGATCGAACCTTTGAACCTGCCCAACTTCTCGTCCACATGCTTCTGCCACCTAGATAAGTCTTCGTTCGATCGACTAATCCTTTCATTCGGTCGATTGATCCTACTGACCTCACTAGTCTATCTGATCTGATCCACCCGGCTCGACCAAGTCATGGCTTATCCTCGGTTCGGTCGATCGATCCCCAGGTTCGATCGATTGATCCCCAGGTTCGGTCGACTGATCCCTAAATTGAACACCGTCTGCTGTGCTGGGGTTCGGTCGATCGATCTAAAGGTTTGGTCGACCGATCAAGGTCGAATCTAACCCTGCATAAAATGTCAGTCTCCTACAAAACAGAGTTAGCATATAGCAGATAATATGTCAATAAATAACTTTGATAGTCTTCGGACTACCCGATTCTGACTTCGAATTCCCTCCGAAAATTCTAGGTTAAATCGACGCCTACTATTCCCTCATAGGGGAACGCGTCCTCACCTACTCCTCTCAGGAGAAGATATATGTTGCAGATCGGTCCTCTAGATCGACTGGACTTTTGGTCAGCGCCCCGATGCTTCCGGTCTTCATACTGGACATCTGCTCCACGACCCACTTAGACTTCCACCCGGTCTGTGACCACCAAGATTTCAACCTAGAGTCCCCGACTCTAGGATTTTACCCAAAGCGTTTGACTCGCCAAGACTTTCCACCGAGGGTTACCACCCCCAGAACCTAAGGTTACCGCACCCTAAGAATTTTCACCTGCCTAACCGTAGCTAGGACTTTTCATCACCTAGGGTTACCATCCCCTAGGACCTAGAGTTACCCCCCCCCCCCCAGGTGTTGGTCTGGTTAGGCCGACTGGAGAGGGTTGAGTCGCCTGAAACATTAAAATAAACCTTTCTCGTCTTTCGACTCAGATTAATAAAGCAATTAAAAAATAGAAACAACAACTTAAATAAAATCAATAAAAGGCTAAGAATTACTAGATTATAACCTAAATGATTGTTAATCCAAGACAGTAGAAAGCTTACTAAAAATCTCCTTCACTAAAGGAGAAAAAGTCTTTTACACACAATGAAAGCTCAGAAAAGACTAGGAAAGTAAATACACAAGTTGTTTCTTCTTTCCTAGGTCCAGGGGCTTTTTTATAGTCCTTGGAAAATCTTATCTACAGGCTAAAGGCGCCTTCTGTTGGGTTTTTCTGGCCGCAAAAATCACTTTTTGCGTTGCGGAAACCCTGAAACCCGCCACCGGATCCGTGCGAAAAAATAAAATTTTGTAAAAACTTTCACGTACGAGTTTTCTAAGCCTAGATCTACTTTAGATCTACAAGATAAGAATTTACCCTTGATGCGAAGCCCTTCGCTTAATCCCGCTTGTCCAAGGTTCGCCGGATCTCGAGAGTATCAAAGTAGATACTCCTCTATGTGTATCCACACAAGCAAGAGCTGGAGAAACCAAACAAAAGGTGTGCTAGCACCTTTGAAGGTCTCGGCAAGGAGGAAGAGAGGGAGAAGAAGATAGCTTGAGGAAGAAGATGGAGGTTTCAAAACAAAATGAAAACTTCCAAGATGATTAAGTGGCCGACCACTTTCATGAAAGCCTTTTAAACCCCATGGAATATCAAGAGTCAAGGCTCTTGATCTCCCTCATGAGGTGGCACACACATGTGCTAGCCTTGATGATGTGGCACATCACCATTAGCCACTTAATGCCAACTCACCAATGAGGTGGCAAACCAGGTTCCAACACTAGGATTTAGACACTTATAGGTCAAGTTTGACTTGACTTGAGAGGAAGATGAATGGTCAAGTTTGACTTGACCATTTGCCATCTCATTGGTGAGTTGGCATTAAGTGGCTAATGGTGATGTGCCACATCATCAAGGCTAGCACATGTGTGTGTCACCTCATGAGGGAGATCAAGAGCCTTGAATCTTGATATTCCATGGAGTTTAAAAGCCTTTCATGAAAGTGGTCGGCCACTTAATCATCTTGGAAGTTTTCATTTTGTTTTGAAACCTCCATCTTCTTCCTCAAGCTATCTTCTTCTCCCTCTCTTCCTCCTTGTCGAGACCTTCAAAGGTGCTAGCACACCTTTTGTTTGGTTTCTCCATCTCTTGCTTATGTGGATACACATAGAGGAGTATCTACTTTGATACTCTTGAGATCCGGCGAACCTTGGACGAGCGGGATTAAGCGAAGGGCTTCGCATCAAGGGTAAATTCTTATCTTGTAGATCTAAAGTAGATCTAGGCTTAGAAAACTCATACGTGAAAGTTTTTATGAAATTTTATTTCTTTGCACGGATCCGGTGGCGGGGTTTCGGGGTTTCTGCAACGGAAAAAGTGATTTTTGTGGCCCGAAAAACCCAACACTAGGATTTTTCACCTACCTACCGTAGCTAGGACTTTTGCCTAAGAAAACTTAGAACTTTCCTACAAGCTCAATCAATTTTGTTAGATCACAAGACAACTTAACTTTGGACCCTTTGACATAATCAAAAACTAGGTTCGATTATCGGATGTTTCCCGCACCAATAGAATATGACCTGCTTTGGGTGTAACAAAAAGGGGTACTATAAGATCGACTGCCCAAATTTGAAGAAGAAGAAAGCCCTCAAAGTGACATGGGATGAATCAGATAGTGGAGAACCGAAGCACTCTAACTACCATGCGCTGATGGCTTACGAAACAGAATTGAAGAACGAATCGGAAGACGGGTCTGAACCCGAATCAAGCCACGAGTCTGTACTCATTTTCAAAGGTTCCAATGAGGTATATTTTCATTTAAGCAAAAGATTTTTCAAAATTATTGCATGCTTAAATAAGAAATTAACTAACTCTGAAAATTGCATAAATGAACTAACAGAAGAAAATAACAAACTTAATGAACAATTAAAATCAAGTTCAACAACTGAACCAATTCAAGCTGAAATTCCAACTCAAGTTACAAAACTTGAGGAGGATAATGTTGGGCTTACAAGGTTGCAAATATAGTTCCACATTGAAAATACATGGAAAATATGATGAGTTTATAAGAGGAAAGATATTTCCATTGACATGAGGCCTTTTGAGTAGAACCCGAGAGCAAAACCATGAGGGTTTAGGCCCAAAGTGGACAATATCATACTATTGTGGAAATATCTATTTTTTTTTTATCCTACAATTGGTATCAGAGCCTGGACTGCCAGAAGATTTAACTGCCGACTATGCACAAGAGCTATGATTTGATTGAGCCATGTGAGTACAATATTGACCTCGAACAAAGAAAGTGAGGGCTCCTATATTCGGATCAATAGGACAAGACACCAGGCAGAAAGTCCTAGTTGGGGTAGGAAGACCTGGTGGGTCAAGGATCGGATATGGGAAGCCTGCGACCCTTTATTTGAGAGGGGGATTGTTGGGGTTGCAAAGTTGTAAATATAGTCCCACATTGAAAATATATGGGAAAGATCATAGGTTTACAAGAGGAAAGATATTGGCATGAGACCTTTCGGATATAACCCAAGAGCAAAATCATGAGGGTTTAGACCCAAAGTGGACAATATCATACCATTGTGGAGATATCTAAATTCTTTTCGATCCTACAAATGGTACTAGAGATCTTGACATTCGTTTTCTTACGGATACACTTCTCACCTTTCATGGCTTTTCCGATGCAGACTGGGCAGGAGATTCGGATAATCAGTGTTCTATAGGTGTGTTTGTTATTTTTCTGGGTCTTAATTCTGCTTCTTGAAAATTTACCAAGTAGTGCATGGTTGCGCGCTCTTAGACTGAGGCTGAATATCACGTTATTGCCTCTGTGACATCGAAACTTCAATGGATTAAGTCACTTCTGGTAGAACTGCTTCTTCCGATTATTATGTTTGTCGTACTTTTCATCGATAATTTAGGTACAACCTATCTTTTGGCTAACCCGGTCTTTTACTTTTGTATGAAGCATCTGGCTGTTAATTATTATTTTGTTCATATTCCTGCTATTAATCAGTTCTTCGATGAACTCATTAAGTCACTTTCTCAACCTCGTCTATTAGCTATTTGTCAAAAGATTAGTGTAATCTCTAGGACATCATCTTGAGAGGAAGTATTAGAAAATATTTTTTTTTCTTTATTTGTTTATTTATTTATTTACTAGTATTTTAGATATTTTTCCTATTTTATATTTATAATGATATTTATATATTACAGACATCATTAATAAAATTTTATGCATTCAACTCTAACAAAAGTTGCTAAGACATTCCCCTTCGTTTGCACACGTCGGGCTTGACATTGAAAGTGGAGAGAAAAAATTGGAACAAGTTCTCCTTTCTCTTTTTGACACCCGATTCTAGATATAAGAAATTCCGGCGAGCAAGCCCAATTCAAGATATAAGAAATTCTGCCGAGCAAGGTAAAACTTATCCGTTTCTCCCTCTCTCCTCAACTCACTCCATCCCAAACAAACTCACCTCCTCTTAAACATACTGTTAGTGTGCACCGTGCCCTACTTGGAACCTAACCCTGCTCGGCCTTGGATCTAATTGTGCCCAGCCTGAGTCCCTGAGATCCGACCAATGCCCGATCCGAGATCTATGCTTGGCTCGGTTTTAGATGGGTCCCGGCTCAACAATCTTTCAATAGGGCCATGTCACACGCGAGGCTAAGGCTGGGTCGGACAGGTCAGTGATGGCTCGCCCGGCCAGTTTGACACACGCATCGAAACAAATCGGGTTAATCAATTCCAAGCGGCCTGACATCCTGCGAAGAATTACAATTGAGGTGAAATCAATTCTACTGGAAAAGCTGGCGAACGGACGGGAGGGGATGGCGGAGGAAGGAACACCTGGGAAGAGCGAGGAGCCTCCGGCGCCGGCTCCGTCTTCGACTCCGGGAAAGACACTCAGCGTGGACGTCGAGGAACTCCCCAAAGCTATCGTGCGCCGGGTGGTGAAAGATAAGCTTTCCAAGTTGTCTTCGGGAGGAGGGGAAGAGGAGATATTGGTAAATAAAGATGCGCTGCTGGCCTTCTCTGAGAGCACTCGCATATTCATCCATTACCTCTCCGCCACGTGAGACTCCTCTCCTGCGGTTGCTGGGAGCTTCTAGGGTTTATGTTGTTGGACTTGGAAAGTAGGACGGCGATCTTCCTTAAACAGACGGCACCTATAACTTAGTTGCGATTTGTCTATCTTTTCATTCTTATCACATGCTCGGTTAAATTTTTGTGTTATGTATTTTGCAATTTTAAATGTTTGTATTTAATGTCCTCTAATTGCCCCTCGTTTCTTCTTCTACGGGTGTTTAGGATCGATAATGACTCATTAATCCCTGCGTACTGTGTATAGGAAAATGAAGTATGTTTTGCACAGACAATGCTGGCTATTGATTCTTATCGATTGAAATGTGAATGATTACTCTATGTAGGGCAAATGATATCTGCAAGGAATCAAAGAGGCAAACAATCAATGCTGATGATGTCCTGAAGGCGCTTGAGGAGATTGACTTTGTTGAATTTGTTGAGCCTTTAAAAGCTTCTTTAGAGGGTCAGTAATTTGCTTCCTTATATTAGAATCATTCTTTTAATTATCTCATAGAGGTTGACTATATTGTACATGTATATAGGCGATGCTAATTGCTAACCTCTATTGTGAACATATTTCATTATTTATCTGTGAATGTTTTGACTCTTGGCACGCTGATGGTCTCTTTTCATTATGATGGCTGTGGTCATTATGGACCTACAAGGCTACAACATATGAGATTTTGTTTTGCGAAAAATATTGATATGCAAGCTATATCTATGGTTCACAAGTCATTTTTGCATTTTGTGAAGATGGAGAACTAGAATCATAGAGTTACTCCTGCTGTTCATTTATGTGTTAAGACTGAATATTGCAGAACTTTGTAGATACCTCATTTCATGTCGGGCGAAATGTATCATTTTGGTAAATTACCGAAACTCATACCACTAATCTCCGACAGGGTCTCCTTCCTTTGATTTATCTCCTTCCTCCTTCAATCTGTCACTAACACCATGTATCGGAACATTGACAAAATTTCGAAATAGTATTATTTTAGTCAAAGGTGGAAATTCCAATATGGTTCGATATTTTGAACCTTGGTAGATGCATTCAAGCCATTTTAAGTTATTGACGCTTTGGTTGCTTTACCATCCTATGCTTATTTGTTTGCTACATCTTTTGGTATTTTGATATAGTTAGGATTCTGTGAGAAAACATGATTTTGTAAAAGTGTAATTATTTTTTAATAGTTTGTTAGAGTTTTCTATTAGAAAAATATAGTATCAAGAGTAAGTCATGATATGAATATATAAAAAGAGATTAGGATCCTGTATATTAGACAAGTTTTTAAAATAATACAATGTTTAATTTTTAAAAGTAAGCCCTAGTTGTCTCTCTAAACCTTAGCCGTTGCTCCAAATCCTAGTCGTCTCTCCTATCGCAGCCATTGAAGGATGTTAACCCTAGCCTCCTCTTCCCATGTTGGTCAACGCCAACAGTCTTTACCTGCCATGGTTGCGAGCAAGCATCCACTCCCTCTCTTCTACCCTGTTCACCTTTCTTTATTGTTTTATTATGTGTTCTAAAGACAACAAAATATTTCTCGTACAAGCCTTCATAGTTGGATTGATTTTTCCCTGCTTTCTTTTAGATTTTTTTGTTGTTGTTGATCAACCTTCATTGCCGATTTTTTCCTATTACCAGCTTTATTGTTGGATTTTTCCCTATTACTCAGCCTTCATTGCTAATTTTTCCTGTCTCTCACTAGATTTTTCTATAAATTTTCACTTATAAAAATGTCAGAAGTTGTAGAAACAACTGTTACAACACAGTCAAACCTCTTCGTGATAGTTTATGGTGCAATTATTGTCAAAAGGCATGTCATACTCATAAATGGTGTTGGAAATTTCTTGAAAAACCTCCCAGCCAAGAGTGGGACATAAAAAAGAACAAATAAGAATCAATAGTTTTATCAATAGTCAGATGCATATGGCGAATACACAACAAAATGAAGCAACACGAAAGGCATTAGGTGGATTCAGCCAAAAAGAGGTTGAGAATTTGATATCTCTTATTCGTAACATTGAAAAGCCTTCAGGTACTTATTCATTGGCGTATGCGATTATGTTTTCATCCTCTATTGAATTAAATGTGTTGGGTACAACTTTTTTCAACTCTTGGATCATGAATTCAGGAGCTATTGATCATCTAATCCACTCACCAAGTACCTTTTCCATGTACTCCTACAATAAAAAATATCCACAACTAATGGTTCTTTGACTACTGTAGAAGGTGTAGGAGATGTTAAGACAAGTACTCGAGGGAGAAGATGGTAGTCCCAATTATCCACAAACCATGTTTCTATCCAAAATCTTACTTAAATTTGTGTTGCAATGTGATTTTTTATCATAGTTATTGAGTATTTCAGGATAAGGATTTGAGAAAGATGATTGGACATGCTAAAGAAAGAAATAGACTCTACTATCTTGAAACTTTGGGTCAATCAAATATTAACAAAGACAGGATACTTGCCACTTTAGTTTCAGAACTTTATTCATTTAAGATTTGGTTCTACTACCACCAACTTAGACATCTGCCATTTGAAAGCATTTAAATTTTGTTTCCAACTTTATTCCAAAGTATAAATATTGAGAGTTTCCATTGTGAAGTGTGTGAATTTGCTAAACACACATGTGTGACTTTTCTATTAAAGTATTAAGTAATACAAGAAGTTGTTTTCCCTTTTATCTCATTCATGTCCTTCTACTACTGTTGTTAATAATGTTCTCTTAATTTTTTTTCTGATGATTACAAACCAATATGGGTTCAATATCAAAAGATTTAGAACATATAATGCTAGTGATTATTAATCAGTATTAGTTTCTTATTTTCAAGAAGAAGGGATAACGAGTCATCTTTTGTCAATACACCGCGACCACAACAAAACACAATTGTAGAAAGAAAAAGTGGTCATCACCTATGGTCAATCTGAGCCCTTTTATTCTAAAAATTGTGCCTCAATCTTTTGGGGGAAGTAGTTCTTACAGTCGTTTATCTTATAAATCGTTAGCCTTTCAAAATCTTAGGGTCTAAGAGTCCAATAGAAATACTCAACATGGTATCCAAACATACATGCTATAAATAATCTTGTCCTAAGATACTTAGGCGTGTGTTATTTGTTCATGAGCACGGTCAAAATAGAGGGAAGGATGTTAAAATATGTATTTGTGGGTTATTCTTCAACTTAGAAAGGGTACAAATGTTATCATCCTCCATCAAAGAAGTTTTATGTGTTAGTGCACATTACTTTCAATGAACAAGCGTCTTACTTCACTACACCTCATCTAAGGGGAGAATTACTGAAAGATAAGGATGGGGATTTCATACTTGACCTGTGATTATGTTCAATGTCTAAGTTAACATATGAGTCCGTGCCAAATCCTATTTCTGAATTTATGTCAAATGGCGTCTAAACCTATGTCAGATTCTTTTTCTCAACTTGTGCTTGAATTTATGCCAAAACTTGTGGTTGAACCTGTGTCCAATCCTATGTTTGAACCTGTGTTTGAATCTGTGCATGAAAATTCCAACTTTGTCATTAAAAATATGAGACTTGACAATACGAGGGAGAAGATGGTAGTCCTTGAACTAATGCATGCTCAAGAATCCAACCCAGATTCTAAGAATGAGGTAACAATTTCTAATTCTTCATTACAAATTAAAATTGAACATCATGTGGATGATGAGGACCTAAATCTTTCCATTGCTGTTAGAAAAGGAACTTGAGAGTCCATAAAACAAATTTTATATTCTCTTGTAAACTTCCTATCTTTTAAGCAGTTTTCACATCACACAAAGCCTTTTTGATTATCTTGAACACTATTATCATTCCTACCACCTTAATTTGAGCCATTATCCAATGAGAAATGGAAATAAGAAATGGAAGCATTATTGAAGTATAAAATGTCAGAATTGTTGAAGTTGTTCGTAGGAAAGAAACCTTTGGGGTGTAAATGGGTCTATGCATTGACATATAGAGCAGATCGATCAATAGAGAGATATAAAAAAAGGTCGGTAATCAAGGGATGTACTAAAACCTATATATACTTTTGCTCTAGTTGCAAAAATGAATATTGTTAAAATTTTACTAGCATTGACAACTAATTATAGTTGAGACTTACAACAGTTTGATATCAAAATATATATATATATATATTTTGCACGGAGAACTAGAGGAAGTAATTTATATGGAAGTCCCACTATAATATGAAATAATTTGAATGCTCATATTGTATGTAAATTGAAGAAAGCTTTATATGGACATAAGCAATCACCGCAAGCTTAGTTTGTCAGAGTTATGATTGATATGGGGTACAGAGAAAACCACAAGGATTAAACATTGTTTATTAAACACTAGTGACAACCTTAGTGTATGTCGATGATATAATAGTATAGAAAAGGATGATAAGGAAAGACAATTTCTAAGACTTTGAATTTAAAATACTCTCTTGGATTGAAATGGCTCACTCTAAGCAAGGCATTTTCATTTCACAATAGAAATATGTCACACGTCTTCTTAAAGAAATAGGCAAATCAGCATGCAAGCCGGCAAGTACTCTAATAGATCCAAATCTGTGACTTGGGATAACTGTGGAAGATGTCACTGCAGATAAAGGATTGTATCAACATTTGATAGGAAAATTTATTTATGTCTTATATACGACCCGACATAGCATATGCAACAAATTGTCACCTAGACATCCGAGGTTCGATCCCTAGCTACGATGCATTTGCAGAGAATTTTCCTCCAAATGGAGTGCACAACCATGGGATGCTGGGCTTTTGGCCTGCCTGCTGTGAGCGCTTCCCGATTTACTGTAGCGGCCGATGGGAAACTTCCATGGGACCGGACCGGTTACCCCAAGTTCGGTGTTATTTGGTTCAACATATGCAACAAGTGTGATTTGTCAATTCATACATAACCCAAACTAAGTTCATTTATAAACATCTCACTAAGGATTACAGTATTTCAAAGAAACACTAGGAAATATTATTCTCTTTAAAAGAAATGGAGGCTTGGTGCTAGAGGCATATACAGAATATGCTAGGTTTAGTGGTTGATAGGTGGTCAACCACTGATATCACACCTTTCTTGGTGGTAACCTCGTGACATGGAGGAGCAAGAAACAGGATGTGGTTGTGTGATCTAATGTAGATGTAAAATTCTGAGCAACAACTCAAGGTGTGTGAACTGCTTTGGTTAAAAATCATCTTGAAAGATTTGAAGATTAAATGGGACGGTCCAATGAGACTTTGTTGTGATAATATCTGCGATTAGCATAGCTCACAATCCAATACAACATGATTGAATGAATCACATTGAAATTGATAGACACTTCATCAAGGAGAAACTAGAGAGATCAAGTTAATTTGTACATCTTACGTATCTACATATGGACAAGTTATAAATATACTTATTGTGTAGCATGGACATTCCAAATTTTTTTTTTTAAGTGTCGAACACGACATGGACACAGACACAACACGCAAATACGCGTGTTGGATATGCAAAAACCATGTTATTGACTTTTTTAAAGTCAGTCAGATACGGCTACGACACAGACGAGATATATTCCTGGATACGTTTGGACTTAATTGCAAAAAATTAAAAGTTACAAAAGGAGAAAGTAAGATGTGGGATGGTTGAGCAGATGGATTTGATTCCATGGACATGGAGGGTGTTGCAATTCTTGAAATTGTCAATTTGTCTCTTGATGAACCTGAATTAGAGTCAGTCTTATGGACTGACGAAGGCGGTGTTGGTGACGAGACCGATATAGATGCTTGATTTTTTTTATTTGTTTAAGATGGATTTGGTGTTTTATTTTTTGTTAGGATCCTGTTGGATAAGTTTGTTAAGTAGTACAATTTTCAACTTTTAACATATTCCTTTTTGAAAGTAAACAAACAGTGTTGTTATGTTGGGATATGTAAATTATTGATTTTGAAAATGCATCTCAGGAAGAAACTTGTTTCTCATTATTCAAGTGGAGAAACATAATGTTCTAGGACAAATGGATTATTCGAAATCCTGTTGATACTTGAACTTCATGTTATCCCCTCCATACCCATACCTAATACTTCCAGTTTGACACTTGACACTTTAGATATTCATCCCCTAGACGATGAACAAATTTTTAGTTGTTGGTACTAAGAATTGAACTTTGAAGGCATATGTTGTATGTTCTAATTATGAGTTCCCTTCAGTTTAGTGTCTTGTTAATCCGAATAGTGACAATCTGTTTGCTTAAACCACATTTGATGTGCCATTAGGATCCTCAATTGTAATAAACATTACTGATCTGTTAATACTTATTCCATGGAGTTCTTTGGTATGATAATTGAGGGATTTTTCATCACATACGAGAACTGTATGTATATAGTATAGAACAAAATAATATACAGTGCAAAAAAAAAACAACAAATAATATGTTTCATCCATATTAATAACAAAAGCAAGGCCTCAAGTTCAGCACAAGGACCATCCTATGAAATCAGATAATGTTTATTGATCTGTTGTCAGCTAAAACTCTCTTTACTGAAGAGAACTTTCCACTAAGCTGCCTCTGAAGATGATAGTGTATACTGGTCTGATGCTAGGTAGAACTCTATAAAAGAGAAATTTCCACAAAGCGGCAACTTCTTTTGCTACAATGCCCTGACTCTGAAGGATACGTCTAGTTATGTTCTCTTCTAGCTTCAACAGGCAATCCTTTTCTCATATAATGAAGCTTCTTGACATTAAATTTCAGCCACCTCTCTAGACAGTTTTGGGTGCTTATATGTCCATGTATGCAGGAGACCCTTTAACATTTATGCCTACTAGTTAATTTGATAGATTCTGCAACTGGACCATCAATGTATTTTTTTTGTTTGCGAATGTTTTCCATGATATTGCAAAGCATTATACAAGGATTCTGAATAATCACCAAGCCTTTGAACTAACAGAGTTCAGAAGAAGTAATGAAGTCAAGAAGTCTGGAGTAAAAGGAAAAGAGACTGTCAAGAAGCGAAGAATAGAAGACACACCCAGCAAGAATGGTAGAAAAGAGTAGATGGTTGTCAGAGAACTGGGAAAGTCTACTCTTTGGTTTCTATGACGTTACGGGCAATATTGTAGGAGGGTCTGTTTCTTCATGAGTCATTATAAATGGTAAGAAAATGTTTTCTGTTGCATTTAGTTTGCCAGATTAGAACTTGCCTAATTTGAATGACATGATTATTCTGTAGGGTGTCTTTATGATACATTTGTAAGACTAATTGCTTATTTTCTCACAATTTACAATATGCATGCACAAAGGCATTAAACTCCCATGTCCATATCCGGCACATGAATGTGATTGATATCCATGGAGGGTGTCCTAGTATAGATGGAATGAATATTTGTAATTATATATTATTTCATCTCATGCTGAAAATGTTGGTCATTGTCAATCTTATATGTTAAATTTGTCTTCAATGTAAAATTATATAAATGTCATGTGTACAAATTGTATAATATTGCCTAAATAATCAACATGAAAGGCTGTATGGACATTGTATGACTTTTAGGTAGGCAAACATATTTCGCAGCCCCTCCAGGGTGAGCCATACTTCCTTGAAGGGGGTAATTAGGTAGGCAAACATCGATTATATGAAAAATTGTGTTTAATTGGATTGATGCTGAGTCCCTGTTGGATAGTATAAAATTCATGTTTTCATCACATTCTGTGTCTATACTATTTAATTTTTTCATGGTTACAAATTTCAATCCCTTTAATTTACTTTCTGCCTTAATAATTCGGCCTAAAGAGCAGTATAAAGTTAATGCCTCCTGAATTGGATCATCTGATCAACACCACCTTAGCTTTGTGTTAATCTCTCATGCACTATATATTTTTGTTGGATTATTGATTATTGAGGAAGAGTATAAGAAATGAGAAGTTGTAGTTGGTTGTGTTATGAATTAATTGATAGATTGTTAAGCTCAAAGTTTGTCAAATGAACTTATAAATTTATATATTTTGCATATTCATAGGATTTCTTAGTGGCAACAACATGAGTTATCTATGAAAAAGTGTCATAATTGTATAGTCAACAATAAGGTCACATTCATAGCCCATTTGCATGGATGATGTTTTAAAATTGGACATTTTCTTGCTAGCTATTCGTTATAAGGATATTTTTCCTTATTACCCTGGTAAAGTGGGAAAATATTTTAGGTTTAAGCGTAACTAGTGTTGTCAAACGGACTAATTCATGGTGGAGTGGGTCGATCCATCAAAATTTGTCATATGGTGGGGTGGGTCGGTTCATCATCTTAACGGATTGAAAATTTTCCAACTCAATCCAATGAGGGTTGCGGATTAGGTGGGTCTAGCCCACAAGCTCATTGATTTTTCTAATTTAGTTTTTAAATTTTAGAAATTTTTTTTTAGTCCGTAGGTCAACCTAGCCTACCATGAGCCGACCCGTGCGGGACACGAGCCTAGATGGATCGGCTTGTCTCGATCCGTTGTAAAATGGATTGATAAAATTTTAATTCAATCCACTTAAATTAATTAGCAAATCAGACTAATTTGACGAACACAATCTAAATTGACAACTTTAAGCCTAACTAGTGTTCTTGATTTCTCCGGATTTATTCTCCGATGCATGGCCACTCTTCTAGAATATTCATGAAGATCATTCTAGATATTTTTCAGAATTTTCTTACAATGAAAATATTTAACTTATAGGATATTTCTAAATATGCAATCAATTTGATCAATTTGATTTAACAATCTATTTGGAGATGATACATATAAATAACTTGCTTCCCCTCGCTATAAATCATCCTCATAAAGTTTACTCTAAAGCACAGATGAAGAAGGGAAAATAATCTATGGTAGAAAATTATCCTCGGAGAAAGAGAAAAGAAAGGGTGAAGAAATCTCTTCTTTTGCATGCTTGGTTATCTTGATAGAGAAAGGTGGAGACATGCAATGTAATTTTGTAAATAAAAAAGTGTACATGTGTTATTTTTTTTGGTACATGGTGTAATTTTGTGAGTTGAAAAGGGTACATGCGTTATTTTTTTTATATGATATAATTTTGTAAATGAAAAAGGGATACATGCGTCATTCTTTTCGATTCGTTGTTTTCCGTCTGATTTTGAAGTGATTAATTTTGACTCTAAAATCATTCGTTGATGGATTACGTTTCTTTTCCATCTGAAAATTTTAATAAAGTAAATGACGAAAAATTTTCCACTACGAAAATTTTGATTTCCATTCTCCCAAATAAATTGATCATTAGAATGACAAGCTCTCCTTACTTATAGTTCTCTCAACTCCTCTCAATTTTACGAGGATAAGCTGTCTTAGTGTCGCACGAGTGAGCGATGCGCAACCATCAAGACAATGACAGTTGTTATCAAAACCAAGTGCTCACCATTCAACATCTAAGGATTGTGCTTAGGATCAAATTTCATTGGACGTTGACGCCTTAGGAAATCTATCTTGTGCACTAGTGGAGTAATCACACATAAGGCAGACATAACAAGACTATGGCAATAGAGGTGGATACTATTGAAGCACAAGTTGCTACCTTGGGGCAAGTTATCATTAAGGTGCAGTCCACCATAGAGGTAATTAATGATGGTAGCTTGGAGAAAGTTATCTCCGACGTAAAGTCTATTATTAGGATCTCCCTAAATGTCTAGATGGGGTAGATATAGTGTGGTGAGTTAGGTGTTGTCACCAAGAAAGTCGTCGAGATGAATTTTTACCATGTGGAGCTACGAGTCGTTACTTTTCAAGAGTTCATTATTAGGGAGTTCATGGAATGGGAAGTTACGGGACTTACGAGCAGAAATGGAACCGCACACACGAGGGTCATAGGCACACACGTGTGACTAACTTGGGGTGTCCAAGTGCCAACAATCTCAACTTTATCCCAATGTCAACAATAGTCATCCTCAAAGGTGTCTGCAATGCGAAAGCGGCTGATAATTTCTTGTACAACCTTGAGAGTTTTTTTCGACTTCAAGGGCATATGGGATGACACTTTGAACATCAATGATGCTTTTACGTAGATGTGGTGGTGTCATAAGTTTAGTAACCAGAGTATGGGTCTTTACTCAATAGACACCTGGGAGGACTTTAAGAGGAAACTCTAAGAAATAGTTCAGTCCAACCAACATCAAGGAGGCACATGGTCGTTTACACAACTAAAACAAATTGGCAGCATTAGGGATGTCAAGGAGTTCTCTTCACTGCTACGTACTAAAGATCAATGACTTGTCCAATAAAGATTCTCTCCTTTACTTCATGGATGGATTGGAGGACTGAGTATGTGTAGAGTTGAAAAGATGAGGCATGAAAGATTTAGAAGCGGTAATCATTGTGGCTGTATCAGTACTCTTCGAATACTCTTACCAATCAAAGGAAAAGGACATCGTCTATGGCAAAAGTGAGGGAGAGAAGAACGGACATAGGATAGTGTTAGTGTAATACATCTTTAGTCAAGATTGACTAAGCTCTAGTTGGATTTCGATATTTAATCAATATGTTTGTTGATGAAAGTGAGATGTTAAGAAAAATAAGAGATTGTTGGAGTAGAAGATTGTTGGTATAATTGACCTTAGGTTAAGGTTGACCAAGATGAATGTAAATAATTGATGGTTGAGTGAAAAATTAAGTTAAGGTTGATTGAATTTTTGACAATGGAGAAGTCTAAGTAGGTCACAGTTGATCAAATACTTACAGATTGAAAGTCTAACAGGGAGTTGGCAAGGGCGAAGACCGAGTGAGTCATAGAGGACCAGCCACTTGGCATGAGAGATAAAATCCAAGTGGATTATCGAGGACCAGATACTTGGAATGAAACGTGAAGTCCAAGTGAGTCAATATTGAACGGACATTAGATAATGATGGAAGTCCTAACATATCATGAAGGATCAGATGTTAGGCACGAGGAGTGAAGTCCTGACAGGTGAGGGAGGATCGAATGTTAGGTATGAAAAGAGAAGTCCAAACGGATTAAGGACGACTTGATATTTGGCAATGGTGAAGTCTCTACCAGTTAAAGTTGATTGGATGGTGGCAATGATGAAGTCCCGACAGTTAAGATTGATCGAATGCTAGACAATAGTGAAGTCTCGACATGTTAAGATTGAATGAATGTTAGACAATAGTGAAGTCCTGACAGGTCAAAGTTAATCGAATGTTAAATAATGGTGAAGTCCTGACAATATAAGGTTAACCGAATGTTAAATAATGGTGAAACCCTAACAAGTTAAGGTTAATCGGATGTTAGACAAAAGAAGCTTTGACATGCCAAAGTTGACTAGATGTCAGGCAAAGAAAACCCCTGCAAGTCAAGGTCAATCGAAAACTAGGCAATGTGAGAACTCAATCTTGGTAAGGCTAAAACAGATATACCAGTCAATTGCTATGGAATATCAATCGACTGATGAACCCCTAAATTATGAATTCAAGATTTGAAGGAGTTTAAGGTGGTATACTATGTGATCAATTGACTGATGTGGTTTATCAGCCAATTGATGATACTATTTGAGCAAATAGAATGTCTGGTATTCTGTTGATCAACTTGATTGATCATCATTAGTTAAGTGATGGAGAAGATCAGTCAACTAATGACACTGTTGCAATGAACAAAAAATTCCTGAGTTGATTTGGGAACTCGATTGTTGATGCAACAATTGATTGATAGGTATATCAGTCGACTATTGTAGTCAATGCTAAGCTGGAAGAGCCATTCTACGGTGCAACATTCGAATTTCAAAAGAGCAATCAACTGATGGTGATAAGTAGTCGACTATTAGGCGATATTTAGTCACAACAACAACCCTACAAAATAAGATTTTATGGAGGATTCTAGACGTCAATTTTTGGATGTTTTGAGGGGAAATGTTACTGCATTCCAGACCTTTATGAGGCATTCTAAAGCAATCATAGCGCAAGTGATCCAAAGGGTAATTAGAGAGCACCACATGGATAAGGGAGGTTAGCAATTCTGCTAAGATGATGATTCAAGTATAGGTAATATTGAGTCAACCTCATCTTCTTGGATCCTCGACTCCTTGACACCCTGGCTTCTTAGGTGCCTCCCAACTCCTTAGCACTTTTACTTTTGAGGTGCCCCCAACTCTTTGGTCCTCCATCTTTTTAGGCACTTGTCTTCTTGATACTTACATGGAATCTCAGATTATTTCAGGAAAAAGATAACAATCATATACATCTCATATTATTTCAGAAATAGGATAATCATCGCACAAATCTCAAATTATTTAAGGAAAAAGACAACGACGTGAATAAGTCTTGGATTATTTACATAATTTAATAATAATAACGTGAAGATATAAACATAAGGAAAAAATTGGTCGCTTCTCTATAAAAGCTAGTCCCTTCCGACGTTTAAGGTACATATAGATACATATATCTAAACCCTAATATTGTTGTTCTTCTTTGTTTTCTAACTTGAGCATCGGAGTGACTATGTCGGGGAACCTCCTAGCCATCATTCTAGTTTTCTTCTTATTGTCTATCCTCGTCCAAGCTTGCAAAATTACATTATTATCCTCGTTGTCATTTAGCGATGGACGATCATATTGGTATCAAACCCAACTCACTGGTGATTCACTCGTTGGCATTTGTGGACATGATTAAATTAGCATTGTCTGTGAGAATACTGAATTAAAGACCTGAATCGAGATGTTAAAATGGATGATGTTGGAGTACCTAATGGCATCGCCATGGTAACAAAGGATTTTGATAAATTGATAGCAGTGATGGTACATGCGGTATTAAAGGAGCAATCCTCTCATCCTCCACCAGTGATTAATCCCTCAACCGAGTGACTACCGTGGTCGGTTGAAGTGACACTGTACACCAGAAGGTGCCCTAGCTCATGGGGATGCAACATTCTGTTTCCCCCATACCTATTGGTAAGTTTGTTGTGAGAGAACTTTTTGTAAAATTTTCTAGTGAAACCCTTCATTGGGATCCTCCAAGGAAAATCCCCTTAATCTAGTAGAATGAGAGCCCCCAAGGTTCTCCATTCTCAAGAGACATTCTCCAAGATGAATTGCCAAGGTATTTTCGGGTGTTGTAGATCGAGGAATATAATGGTACTACATATCCCGAAGATCATATATGTAAATTTGAAACACTTTTTTATTACATCAGTATACGAATAACGTCAAGTGTCAAGTTTTCTTGACCAAGCTCTCGGGCTCAACGCAAAGATGGTTTAGTTGACTCAATGTCTCTTCTATTCAAATTTTTGAGGAGTTTAAAGTTGCCTTCTTGCAACACTTCGCAACCAGTCGAAGACGCCGCATGATTTGCTTGCCCTTTGGCAGAAACTCAAAGAATTCCTGAAAGAATATTTACAAAAGTTTAATTGGGTACTCCCTTGGTTATCCTAGAGGTACAGGTCAATATTTTCTCGCAAGATTTGATTGATGGAGGTTTTTTCAGGTTTATGGTGAAAAACCCCCCAGCCAACATTGAAGGGTTACAAGTCTAGGAGCTTAAGTATATTCAAGTTGAGGAAGCCCAGTCTACAAAGAGAAAGGAAGTTTTGACTCCAACTTTCGTCCCCACTCATCTTGATCGTAGAGCCTCTCCTTCGCCTATACGAAATCGAGAGTTCACAAATGGGGGGGGGGGAAGGGTGGTACAGGCAGTGGAAGTATCCCTGACTCCTACTCTCAAATTTGATTGAGGGTCCTCCAGGATGACTCAATATTGTGCTTACCATCAATCAAGCACTCACTCTACTAAGGATTGTCAACAATATGCGAGGACATTGAAATGAGTGGTTGATCAGCAGAATATCAATCGGAGTTGGCCTAGTAAAAGAAAATCTCCTGAACCTTATAAGCGTCATTGCTATCATGATGTCGATATCAATCGACCTACAAGTCGATTATCTTGTTCTCCCTTAAAGGAACCCCGAGGTTCCTCCCGATCTCATCAAGAGGTAGAAGAGAGAAAAAAACATAGGCAAAGACAAGAACGATGCTTGAGGGATTGTGTACATGATCTTGGGTGGTCCCACCTATAATGATTCCACTTGAGCCCGAAAGGCTCATGGTAGAAGGCTGGAGAGTTACACTATCAACGTCAGTCGGGGAAGAGGAAAATATTCTTTCATAAATTTCAAATATGAAGATTTGGTAGGAATCAAGTCTCCCCATGATGATACTTTAGTGATCGAGGCTTTCATCGTCAATTATCGAGTAAAGAGAGTGTTTATTGACACTGGCAATTTCATCAACACTATTTTCAAAATAGCTTTCGATCAGATGCAGTTGGATGGGGAAGAACTTCGTCTTATACATACTTTATTGTATAATTTTATAGAGCATGAAGTGCATCCTATCGACCAAATTAACCTCTCTCTTTCCTTAGGAGAGGAATCACTAATGCGAACTTGCCAAACATCCTTTATTATCGTAAATATCGTCTCTGTCTACAATGTCATACTAGGGAGGCCGACACTGAGTACCTTCCAAGTGGTAGTTTCTATTTTTCATCAGAAAATCAAATTTACTGTGGGAAGCCAAATAGGGGAGGTAAAAGGTGACTAATTGATGGTGAGGAAATACTGTGTTGATATAATCTGAACCGACTCGTGCAAGGCTCGTCGAACTCAAGATATTGCTATCCAAGCCATCCAAGAGGCGTCAATATCCTAGCCAAAGGAGAATCATGAAAGTGTGCAAGTTCATCTCAACCATCCAGACAAAGTCACTCGAGTAGCTATCAACCTCCCTTTAGGGCTCAAACAAGAATTAATTGTAAGTCTCTCATACAATCATGATATCTTTGTTTGGTCATCGAAGGACGTTATAGGCATTTCCCCAAGTGTAACGGTTCACCAACTGAACACGCTACCGAAAGTTTGGCATGTTGGATAAAAAAAAAGTAAAATTTCTCACAAAAGCAGGATCAGGTGATTCAAGAGGAGATCGATAAGTTACTAGAAGCTGAATGTATACGGGAGGTTCAATTCCCTATTTGTCTCGCTAATGTGGTACTGGTATCTAAATCAGGAGGCAAATGAAGGGTCTGTATCGACTTTCATGACCTCTGATCCTGTCCGAAGGCTGAGAAGATGGCGCGCTGGCTAAAGTGGATGGTTTGTTGACAAATAGTTGACTCTCCGATCTGTGATGAAGCTCTTTAACGACCCTACACACAACTAGCTTATCCAACAAAGTGTTAGTGACCAAAGATCAGGGAAGGGCCCCTGGTAAGACCCTCTGACACTCAAGTCAGTACCATTTTCTTGCAAGTGGAAGAAGAACAATCGTAGATGTGCGAATGAATGTCTCAAATGTAAAAATTATGTACTTTGCCAACGAAGAGGACCCTCTTTTTATACCACCTCTCACAATCTTCGTGATCATGAGGTGTCTTCATACGTTAGAGTTTGTTAGGTTGTTTCTCAAAGAACTTCCGAGGAATCTTTTTGTATCAATAGATGTACCTCTTTTGCCGTTTATAACTTCAAGCTTTTCTGAAGTCGTTGGAGGGGGATGTCGTTATAGATGAATCATCCATGGGAAACAAGATAGCCTCCGAAGGAGGTTCCAAAGGAATATTCCTCAATAACTATGACGGACTGTTAAAATATTATCTATTGCTTGTCTACTGAATGTATCTCATCCAATTCACAAGGCTGGCCGTATTGCTTGCCATTGTATCAATCTGCTCTGTCATATGTTAAATACTATAGAGATTTGTTCAGAGACTAATATAGTACTCACAGTATGCCAAAACTTCATTCAAGAAGTCATATGATAGATTATGTATGGTAGAGTTTTATTTTAGGGACACTGTGACATTAGGTAACTTAAACTCGGTAGACCTATGCCCGACCAAGCAAATATATAGAGTTTCCTAAGGAAAAGTATCTTAAGCTCGTCTAGCCTTGCCCGACCTAGTGTACATAGATATCCTTATGCTCGACTAACCTTTATCTGACCAATCTTATACTAAGAGTCCTATAAGGTCAAGTGTCCTTAAGCCCGCCCGGTCTTTACCCTGCCGGGCGTATATGAAGAACCTTATGTTCGACTGGTCTTTATTTAGCCAATTTTATATTAAGAGTTTTGTAAGGCCAAGTGTCCTTAAGCTCGCCCGAGATTTACCCAACCGGGTGTACATTGAGAGCCTTATGTTCGACCGGCCTTTGTCCAACAAGTCTTATACTAAAGTTTTATAAGGACAAGTGTCCTTAAGCCCACCTAGTCATTACCCGGGCGGGCATATATGGAGAGCCTTATGTTCGACCAGCCTTTATCCAACCAATCTTATACTAAGAGTTTTATAAGGCCAAGTGTCCTTAAGCCTGCCTGGGCCTTACCCGGCCGGGTGTACACGAAGAGCCTTATGTTCGACCTGTCTTTGTCCGACCAGTTTTATACTAAGAGTTTTCTAAGGTCGAGTGTCCTTAAGCCCGCCCAAGCTTTACTCGGCTGGGAGTACACGAAGAACCTTATGTTCAACCAACCTTTGTCTGGCCATGTCTTATATTAAGAGTTCTATAAGGCCAGTGTCCTTATCCCTGCCCGGCTTTATCCGGTAGGGCGTATACGGAGAGTCTTATGTTCGACCAACCTTTGTCTGGCCAGTCTTATACTAAGAGTTTTATAATGCAAGTGTCCTTAAGCCCGTCAGAGCTTTACCCGGCCAGATGTACATAGAGAGCCTTATGTTCGACTGACCTTTGACCGGCTAGTCTTATACTAAGAGTTTTATAAGACCAAGTGTCCTTAAGCCCGTCCGGGCTTTACCCAGCTGAGCGTACACAGAGAGCCTTATGTTCAGCCTGTCTTTGTCCAGCTAGTCTTTTACTGAGTGTTTTATAAGGCCAAGTGTCTTTAAACCCACCCAACTTTACCCGGTCGGGTGTATATGGAGAGCCTTATGTTCGATCGACCTTTGTCCGGCTAGTCTTATACTAAGAGTTTTATAAGGCCAAGTGTTCTTTAGCCTGCCTAGGCTTTGCCTGACCGAGCATACATGGAGAGCTTTATGTTTAGAAGGCCTAAGCACTTCGAGCTCGATTAGGTTTTCACCTAGCCAAGTTCTCTTGCACTCGGTCGGCTACTTAACTAATCAATTACATTATTTACTGACTTCTAGAGTAAAATATTAGAGTCCTTATATCCGATCGGCTTTACGTCCAATCGACTTTATTCGAGCGCCCTACTTTGTAACTGTTGGTTAGTCCTAGGAAAATGTACCGGTTCGACTGTATAAAAATTTTTGTACAAGTGTCGAACCTTTCCTTAAATAACCTATTGTGTTCTTTAGAAGTTAAATTAGGAATCGCAAACGGAACTTAACATCATTGATTCCAAATTTAACTTATCTGTTCTTAATGGTTTAGATTTGAATCGCAAGCGGAACTTAACACTATTGATTCAAATCCACCTATGTTATTAATTTCATTAAATATTAATTTCCAAAATTGGCTTCCAGGACTGCATGGCGAGACACATGGCCTTCTTGGATATGGGAGCAACCACCACCGTTTAGTCAAAGCCTTTTAAGGAAAACTAATATTTAATTTCCTTAAATAACTCTAGGTTAACCAAAAAGAACAATCGAATCACAAATTCAAAAAAGAAGAAAACACAAACTCGAAAAATAAATTCGATAAACTAGATCTTATTGCCTCTTGTATTTAGAATTCTTACAAAGAAAATAACTAGTATGAGGCGAAAGAAAATTACTAGTTATACCTTCTCTTTGTAAGCTAATGACCTCGAGATCTTCTGCCGTATTCCTCACCTCGCCTTGGATGTCGTGTGGGCGACGATCCTCCAAGATGAACACCACCCAAAAGCTTCCTCCTCTTCTTCTAAAATTCGGCCACCACCACCACCAAGGAGAAGAGAGCAAAAGGGAAAAGAGAAGGGAGAGAGGGGCAGGCCACTTGAGATCTCCAAGCAAAAGAATAAGAGTTGTATCTCATGAAGCCCCCTTACCCCTTCTTTTATATTACTTGCCCAAGTAAATAACGAAAAAAATTTTACAAAAAATAAAATCATCCTCTAGTTTTTCCTTTTCTCTTTTTATTTTTCCTTTTCTTTCCTCTTGATTGAATCAATCACTAACATTAATTTTTGTGATGATTTTTTATTTTTAATTATGGCCATCCCCTTGCTTGGGCACCAAGCAAGGTGGTCGGCCACCTCATCAAGAGAAAAGGAAATATATTTTTTTAAAAAAAAATTACAAAAAGAAATCTTCTTATAAAATTTACAAGCTCTCTTTCCTAAAGTAGGAGTTAAAACAGGAAAGTTCTAAAAATTAAAACCATGTTTTAAAATTTAAAACTTCTCTTATAAATTTTTTTTTTTAACATGATGATAGAAAATTTTAATTTTAAAACTTTTCTTCATTTTTTTCTTAAACCATGAGGATTATCTACTCAGGAAGAACACGCAGAACACCTGAAAATAGTACTGCAGACCCTTCAGCAGAACCAGTTGTACGCCAAGTTCACAAAATGTGAATTTTGGTTAGATCAGGTGTCCTTCCTGGGTCACATCATATCAAAGGATGGTATCATGGTAGACCCCAGTAAGATAGAAGCTGTGAGCAACTGGAAAAGACCCAAGAACGCCAATGAGATCAGAAGCCTTCTGGGATTAGCAGGTTACTATAGTAAATTCGTAGAGGACTTCTCTAGGATAGCCTCCCCACTGACAGCTCTTACCAGAAAGAACAGAAAATTTCAGTGGACAGAGTACTGTGAGAATAGTTTCAGCGAGCTGAAAAAGAGATTGACCAGTGCACCTATTCTGACTCTACCAGAGAACGCAGATAGCTTTGACATATATAGTGATGCCTCGAAGTTGGGACTAGGAGCAGTGCTGATGCAAGATGGCAAGGTGATCGCCTATGCCTCCAGACAACTCAAGGATTATGAGAAGAACTATCCTACTCATGACCTTGAGCTTGCAGCAGTGGTGTTCGCTCTCAAGATTTGGAGACATTACTTGTATGAGGCTCAGTGCAGAGTGTATACAGATCATCAGAGTCTGGAGTACTTCTTCACTCAGAAGGATCTGAATATGCGCCAGCGCAGATGGCTAGAGCTGGTCAAAGACTACGATATACACATCCTCTACCACCCAGGAAAAGCAAATAGGGTAGCAGACGCCCTTAGCAGAAAGTCCAGTGCTGCCCTATTATCTCTAGCAGCCATGTCACCGCCCCTACAGAAGGAGATCTCAGATTTCGGTCTCGAGCTCATAGTCGGACACCTCTCTACTATGACATTAGAGTCTACCTTGCTCGGTGACATCCAGACAGCTCAGGAGCAGGATCCTGAAATTCAGAGGATCAAGCAAGGCTTAGCAGAATCAGAAGGTGGAGAGTTCAGAATATCAGATAGCGGGGTGTTGTATTTTGGTGACAGACTATGTGTTCCAGATCAGGAGGAACTCAAAAAGAAGATTTTAGATGAGGCTCACAAGACTCCCTATGCGATGCATCCTGGCTCCATCAAAATGTACCAGGACTTGAAGAAACATTTTTGGTGGCCTGAGATGAAGAGATACGTCGCTAGATATGTTAGCACCTGTCTGACCTGTCAGAGGGTCAAGGCAGAACATCAGAGACCAGGGGGAGTTTTGCAGCCCATACAGATACCAAAATGGAAGTGGGAGGATATTTCCATGGATTTCATAGTGGGATTACCCAGAACCACGAATGGTTTTGATACCATCTGGGTAATAGTCGACAGATTGACCAAATCAGCCCACTTCTTAGCTATCAGGATATCCTACTCTATGGAACAGCTAGCTCAGTTGTATCTCAAGGAGATCGTTAGATTACATGGAGTCCCACGAACCATTATATCAGACAGAGATAGCATATTCACATCACACTTCTGGGAGTGTGTACAGTCAGCTTTGGGCACGAAGTTGAAGTTTAGCACAGCCTTCCATCCTCAGACATATGGACAGACGGAGCGAGTAAATCAGGTACTCGAGGATATGCTCCGAGCATGTGCCCTGGATTTCAAGGGAAGTTGGTGCAAATATCTGAGTTTAGCAGAATTTGCATACAACAACAGCTATCAGGCCACTATCGGCATGACACCTTATGAGGCTCTCTATGGGCGGAGGTGTAGACCTCCAATCTGCTGGTATGAGAGTGGTGAACAGAAAGAACTAGAACTACAGACAGATCTAGTGGCAGATACCACAGCAGCTATACAGCAGATCCGCCAGAGGATAGAGACAGCTCAGAGCCGCCAGAAAAGCTATGCTGATACACGACACAGACCTTTAGAGTTTTCAGTTGGGGATTCAGTGTTCCTCAGAGTAGCTCCCATGAAGGGAGTAATGCGTTTTGGGAAGAAGGGCAAGCTAAGTCCTAGGTATGTGGGACCATACCTCATCAGCAGAAGAGTGGGCAAGGTAGCATATGAGTTAGAGCTACCCCAGGAAATGTCAGCTGTCCACAATGTATTTCATGTCTCTATGCTGAAGAAGCATACCCCAGATGCCACCCAGGTGATTGAGCCCCAGTCGGTACAGATTCGCGAAGACCTCAGCTATGACAGTCGGCCTATTCAGATAATAGACCGAGCATTTAAGAAATTGCGGAACAAGAAAGTACCATTAGTCAAAGTCATTTGGCACAGTCACACAGCAGACGAGGCAACATGGGAGACAGAAGCCAGCATGAGACAGAAGTACCCAGAATTATTCTAAGTTCGAGGACGAACTTTTTATAAGGTATGGGGGATTGTAACGCCCGAAAATTCTCAAAACTATATTAGAAATAATCTATAATTATTCTGGAATTTTTAGATATTTTTCCGGAATTTTTAAAGTAGCGGAAGTAGCAAAAAATAATTAGAAAAGCAAAACGGCCTAAGCGGGGATTGAACCCGAGACCTATGGTTTACGGATAATACTAGTAACCAGTTGAACCCAGCAGGGCCGTGCTGAAAGGAAAGGGAGGCAATTAAATTTATATTAGAGTTAGGCCGGAATTATCACTTAATATAAATAGAAAATAATTAAGTGAGGGTGATATTTTTGGTTTCCACCGTGAACTTCTTCTCCTTACCCTAACCTCACGCCGCCCCTCTCCTTTCCTCCTCCTTCTCTCGGCGCACCAAGCCAAGGGCCCTAGGAGCACCTCCCGGCAACATCAAAGGCACGAGGACGCTCCCCTCCGCGAGAGGAACGCATAGACGCGAGAAGATCGTTGAAGAGATCTCTCCTCCGTGAAACCTAGCGATTATAATCGTAAGAAATTATGAACAGGAGGTAAGAAACCCCTCACCTGCAGTATAAGTAGCTTTCGTTTGATTGCATGCCTTTAGTTTAGCTATATGCATATTTTTCGGCGCCCAGGGTGTGTTTAAACCCTCCTCGCAGACTAGGGATCTAGTTGAGCACCTCTAGATGGGACAGACACGTTATTCTCCTTCAGTTGGAGGCTCTAGATGTTGTCGGGTGCCTAGAGGTGGTCTCCCTATTAGAGGGGAGAGTTGGGGCACACCAAGTGTTCGACAAAATGATTAGTGTAGCTAAATACCACCTCAGATATTTTTAACAGCTCAGTTAAATGCATTAGTAGCATTTAAATCAGTATATTAGTCTAGTTTCAGCTTACATGGGATTACGGTCCAATGGGTGGGCTCCCACAGTCGCATCTAGGTTTAGATAACCTAGCTCTAGGTTCAGATAACCTAGAAACAGCAAAATAGGCAATTAGTAGCTATATTCAGTATTTTATTTTCAGTGGCACTGTACTGGATTAGATATCCATTGGGTTGGGCTCCCACAGTCGTCCATAGGTTTAGCTAACCTAGTAAACCCTACTAGATTCGGAATTTGCAATCCCAGGTCTAGTTAGGGATGCGCGCACAGCAAGTACAGTTGCCGGGCCCAAACAGCAGCATGATTACTATTTTCACTTATTATGATAATAGCTTTCAAATTCGTAACCTAGTTATGTGAATATAGTTTAAGCTCAGTTTTAGCTCAGTTTTAGTTTCAGTTTCAGTTTAGTTCTCCTAGTTGATACCATGAGATAGCTCCATGCTTAGATTTTGTTATGCATGCCATGTTTCAGTATTTATACCGTGTTTCAGTAATTATGCCATGTAACTTCAGTATGCCATGCTTTAGCAAATTCAGTGCATGTTTTTAAATAGCATTCTTTAAAAACATGTTTGCATCGTTGTTATTGTGTTTATCGATGACATTCTTATCTACTCAGGAACTCAGGAAGAACACGCAGAACACCAGAAAATAGTACTGCAGACCCTTCAGCAGAACCAGTTGTACGCCAAGTTCACAAAATGTGAATTTTGGTTAGATCAGGTGTCCTTCCTGGGTCACATTATCTCAAAGGATGGTATCATGGTAGACCCCAGTAAGATAGAAGCTGTGAGCAACTGGAAAAGACCCAAGAACGCCAGTGAGATCAGAAGCTTTCTGGGATTAGCAGGTTACTACAGGAAATTCGTAGAGGACTTCTCCAGGATAGCCTCCCCACTGACAGCTCTTACCAGAAAGAACAGAAAATTTCAGTGGACAGAGGACTGTGAGAATAGTTTCAACGAGCTGAAAAGGAGATTGACCAGTGCACCTATTCTGACTCTACCAGAGAACGCAGATAGCTTTGACATATATAGTGATGCCTCGAAGTTGGGACTAGGAGCAGTGCTGATGCAAGATGGCAAGGTGATCGACTATGCCTCCAGACAACTCAAGGATTATGAGAAGAACTATCCTACTCATGACCTTGAGCTTGCAGCAGTGGTGTTCGCTCTCAAGATTTGGAGACATTACTTGTATGGGGCTCAGTGCAGAGTGTATACAGATCATCAGAGTCTGAAGTACTTCTTCACTCAGAAGGATCTGAATATGCGCCAGCGCAGATGGCTAGAGCTGGTCAAAGACTACGATATAGACATCCTCTACCACCCAGGAAAAGCAAATAGGGTAGCAGACGCCCTTAGCAGAAAGTCCAGTGCTGCCCTATTATCTCTAGCACCCATGTCACCGCCCCTACAGAAGGAGATCTCATATTTCGGTCTCGAGTTCATAGTCGGACAGCTCTCTACTATGACATTAGAGTCTACCTTGCTCGGTGACATCCAGACAGCTCAGGAGCAGGATCCTGAAATTCAGAGGATCAAGCAAGGCTTAGCAGAATCAGAAGGTGGAGAGTTCAGAATATCAGATAGCGGGGTGTTGTATTTTGGTGATAGGCTATGTGTTCCAGATCAGGAGGAACTCAAAAAGAAGATTTTAGATGAGGCTCACAAGACTCCATATGCGATGCATCCTGGCTCCACCAAAATGTACCAGGACTTGAAGAAACATTTTTGGTGGCCTGGGATGAAGAGATACGTCGCTAGATATGTTAGCATCTGTCTGACCTGTCAGAGGGTCAAGGCAGAACATCAGAGACCAGGGGGAGTTTTGCAGCCCATACAGATACCAGAATGGAAGTGGGAGGATATTTCCATGGATTTCATAGTGGGATTACCCAGAACCACGAATGGTTTTGATACCATCTGGGTAATAGTCGACAGATTGACCAAATCAGCCCACTTCTTAGCTATCAGGATATCCTACTCTATGGAACAGCTAGCTCAATTGTATCTCAAGGAGATCGTTAGATTACATGGAGTCCCACGAACCATTATATCAGACAGAGATAGCAGATTCACATCACACTTCTGGGAGTGTGTACAGTCAGCTTTGGGCACGAAGTTGAAGTTTAGCACAGCCTTCCATGCTCAGACAGATGGACAGACGGAGCGAGTAAATCAGGTACTCGAGGATATGCTCCGAGCATGTTCCCTGGATTTCAAGGGAAGTTGGTGCAAATATCTGAGTTTAGCAGAATTTGCATACAACAACAGCTATCAGGTCACTATCGGCATGGCACCTTATGAGGCTCTCTATGGGCGGAGGTGTAGATCTCCAATCTGCTGGTATGAGAGTGGTGAACAGAAAGAACTAGAACTACAGACAGATCTAGTGGCAGATACCACAGCAGCTATACAGCAGATCCGCCAGAGGATAGAGACAGCTCAGAGCCGCCAGAAAAGCTATGCTGATACACGGCACAGACCTTTAGAGTTTTCAGTTGGGGATTCAGTGTTCCTCAGAGTAGCTCCCATGAAGGGAGTAATGCGTATTGGGAAGAAGGGCAAGCTAAGTCCCAGGTATGTGGGACCATACCTCATCAGCAGAAGAGTGGGCAAGGTAGCATATGAGTTAGAGCTACCCCAGGAAATGTCAGCTGTCCACAATGTATTTCATACCCCAGATGCCACCCAGGTGATTGAGTCCCAGTCGGTACAGATCCGCGAAGACCTCAGCTATAACAGTCGGCCTATTCAGATAATAGACCGAGCAGTTAAGAAATTGCGGAACAAGGAAGTACCATTAGTCAAAGTCATTTGGCACAATCACACAGCAGACGAGGCAACATGGGAGACAGAAGCCAGCATGAGACAGAAGTACCCAGAATTATTCTAAGTTCGAGGACGAACTTTTTATAAGGTATGGGGGATTATAACGCCCGAAAATTCTCAAAACTATATTAGAAATAATCTATAATTATTCTGGAATTTTTAGATATTTTTCCGAAATTTTTAGAGTAGCGGAAGTAGCAAAAAATAATTAGAAAAGCAAAACGGCCTAAGCGGGGATTGAACCCGAGACCTATGGTTTACGGATAATACTAGTAACCAGTTGAACCCAGCAGGGTCGTGCTGAATGGAAAGAGAGACAATTAAATTTATATTAGAGTTAGGCCGGAATTATCACTTAATATAAATAGAAAATAATTAAGTGAGGGTGATATTTTTGGTTTCCACCGTGAACTTCTTCTCCTTACCCTAACCTCACGCCGCCCCTCTCCTTTCCTCCCCCTTCTCTCGGCGCACCAAGCCAAGGGCCCTAGGAGCACCTCCCGGCAACATCAAAGGCACGAGGGCGCTCCCCTCCGCGAGAGGAACGCATAGACGCGAGAAGATCGTTGAAGAGATCTCTCCTCCGTGAAACCTAGCGATTATAATCGTAAGAAATTACGAATAGGAGGTAAGAAACCCCTCACCTGCAGTATAAGTAGCTTTCGTTTGATTGCATGCCTTTAGTTTAGCTATATGCAGATTTTTCGGCGCCCAGGGTGTGTTTAAACCCTTCTCGCAGACTAGGGATCTAGTTGAACACCTCTAGATGGGCCAGACACGTTATTCTCCTTTAGTTGGAGGCTCTAGACGTTGTCAGGTGCCTAGAGGTGGTCTCCCTATTAGAGGGGAGAGTTGGGGCACACCAAGTGTGCGACAAAATGATTAGTGTAGCTAAATACCAACTCAGATATTTTTAACAGCTCAGTTAAATGCATTTGTAGCATTTAAATCAGTATATTAGTCTAGTTTCAGCTTACATGGGACTACGGTCCAATAGGTGGGCTCCCACAGTCGCCTCTAGGTTTAGATAACCTAGCTCTAGGTTCAGATAACCTAGAAACAACAAAATAGGCAATTAGTAGCTATATTCAGTATTTTATTTTCAGTGGCACTGTACTGGATTAGATATCCATTGGGTTGGGCTCCCACAGTCGTCCCTAGGTTTAGCTAACCTAGTAAACCCTACTAGATTCGGAATTTGCAATCCCGGGTCTAGTTAGGGATGCGCGCACAGCAAGTACAGTTGTCGGGCCCAAACAGCAGCATGATTACTATTTTCACTTATTATGATAATAGCTTTCAAATTCGTAACCTAGTTATGTGAATATAGTTTAAGCTCAGTTTTAGCTCAGTTTTAGTTTCAGTTTCAGTTTCAGTTTCAGTTTAGTTCTCCTAGTTGATACCATGAGATAGCTCCATGCTTAGATTTTGTTATGCATGCCATGTTTCAGTATTTATATCGTGTTTCAGTAATTAGGCCATGTAACTTCAGTATGTCATGCTTTAGCAAATTCAGTGCATGTTTTTAAATAGCATTCTTTAAAAACATGTTTGCATCGTTGCATGTTTTAGTGAGGTAGATGGTTTTTTACTAAGCTTAAAGCTTACAGATACTATTTTCCCTTATACTGCAGATAAAGGTAAAGGGAAGATGGACTAGCAGAGGAAGCTGGAGGTCAATGCAGAGATGGTGTGTGTGGCAGGAACCTGGAATGAAGATCCTTAGAAAGTTTAGCAAATTTAGAACTTAGTTTCTTTTCTTAAGATATTTTTATGCATTTCTAGTGGTTTAAATGCTATGAATTAATAAACCTTGCACTATGTCATGTTAGAATGCTAGTCAGTGGATATTAGAATGTTTTCCATGCATTGTATAATCGTTGTGTGAGGTTTTGGCACGAACTAGTGCTGAAATCAAGGAATCGAAACTCCGATCGATCTACGGATCGATCGAGTTGAGTTGTGCCACTGGATCGGTACCGATCCAGATAATCAGAGTTTATGGATCGGTCACCGACCGATCCGTATGCGAATAGAGAAGTACAAAGCTCATTGATCGGTCAGCCGACCGGGACCGATCGGTCAACGAACCGAGAGTTCTGGATCGGTCGATAGACCGATCCAGCCTTGAAGGGAGATGGCTTGTGGATCGGTGGACCGATCCGGCGTTCTCCGTGCGTGTCAAGTTGGATCGATCATGGATCGATCCGAGCGATAATCGATTCATGGATCGATTGAAATGCCTGATTACAGCTAGCAGGACATCCGAGAGGCATAGATTACCTTCCCTAGCATGTGTACAACTCCTAGGTACACCTAGAATATTAAGTTCTGATTTTACAGTAATCAGTTTAGTAAAATTTTAATCAATCCAGATTTTCCGCAATAGTAATTTAGCACAGCATTACGTAACGATCGGCCTCGCAGCCTAGTCAGTAGGAGGCGGGTCGTTACAGTACACTATTGTTTTCAGGGCATATCCCAAAAACAAATTTGGTAATTCTGAATAACTCATCATCGATCTAACTATTTTCATAAGAGTCATATTCCTTCGTTCTGCCACACCATTCTGTTGGGGTGTACCAGGTGCAGACAATTGGGATTGAATCCCGACTTCTGATAAGTAATTCCTAAACTCTCCAAAGAGGTATTCGCCACCACGGTTAGACCGTAGTGTCTTGATACTTTTACCATGACGTTTCTCCACATCAGCTTTATATTCTTTGAACTTGTCAAAACATTCAGACTTGCGACGCATCAGGTAAATATATCCATATCTTGAATAATCGTCTATAAAAGAGACGAAGTATTCATAATCACCTCTTACCTGGATAGACATAGGACCACACAAATCAGAATGAACTAGTTCTAACGCATCTTTGGCTCTATACCCCTTGGCCTTAAAAGGTCTCTTGGTCATTTTACCTTCCAAGAAGGATTCACATGTTGGAAAGTTTTCCAACTCTAATGAACTCAAGAGTCCATCGGCTACAAGCCTTTGAATCCTACTTAAGTTAATATGACCAAGCCTTAGATGCCAAAGATACGTTTGGTTCATTTCTGAAGGTTCTTTTCTCTTAGTAGAGTTAGAAGATGTGTTATTAATTTTCATATTTTGCTTTATGGGAGAAATTGGATTTAAAGTGTATAAATTGTCAACCAATGCACCAGAACAGATAATCACCTTATTTCTCTTTATAACCACATTGTTACTAAAGGAAACTGAATATCCATCCAAATACAGTTTAGAAACTGAAGTTAAATTCTTTCTAAAACTGGGTACATAAAGACAATTTCTTAAAACCAAATTTCTATTCCTATCAAAAGATAAGTAGACGTCTCCCACTGCAACAGTCGCCACCTTAGTAGCATTGCTCATGTAGACGGTTATCTCTCCTTCAAATAGTCGTCGGGTTTCCTGAAACCCCTGCAAAGAATTACAGACATGATTAGTGGCTCCCGTATCTACACACCAGGTGCTGGTAGATAACACCGCTAAACATGTTTCAACTACTAGAGCATGAGATATACCTCTAATGTTATGATTCCTACGAGGACAGTCCGCCTTCCAATGTCCTGACTGCTTGCAGATGAAGCACTTGCCCTTCGGCTTCTTCATTCCTGCTTTTTGTCCAGTACCCTGAGGTTTATTCACCTTGTTTGCTGAAAAGACCTGTTTCTTCTTCTTCTTGCCTTTCGACTTAGAAGTAGAATCATTTTCAGCATATTGAATCTGAGAACTTTGACGAAAAATACTTTCTGCTGCCTGTAGTTCTGTCAGAAGTTCCGCCAACGTATACTCTCTTTTGTTCATGTTATAGTTCAGATGGAACTGCTCAAAACTTCTGGGTAGCGTTTGGAGAATTATATCGACCTGGGTTTCCCCATCGATTTCTCCTCCAAGAACTTGTATTTCGTTCAGATAGGCCATCATTTTGAGGATATGATCCCTTACAAGTGTCCCCTCAGACATGGTGGCTGTCATTAACTTTCTCATTGCCTCTTGCCTAGTAGTCCGACTCTGATGCGCAAAGAGTTCTTTGAGATTGTTAATTATATCATAAGCTGTTGGTAAATCTTGATGCTGATGTTGCAATACATTTGACATTGATGCCAAAATGTAACACCGCGTTATCTTATCAGCTTTTACCCATTTCTTATGATACTCAATCTCCTCTGGGTAGAGTCACCGTCAGGTGTATCAGGGCAAGTCTCAGTCAGTACAAACTTATAGCTTTCAGCAGTAAGAACAATGTCCAGGTTCCTTTTCCAATCAATATAATTGGGACCAGTAAGTTTGTTTTCTTTCGATATAATGGCCAGTGGGTTAAAAGTCATCCTAAGAATCACAAAAATAAACTTTGGTCAAGACTCTAAATTTAGAATAATATTGATTCCTCAAACAATACTATTTTAAATTAACCAACACCTCAAATCACCGTGAATATTGCATGCCACGTTAGTGTGGACGTATACAAATTCAACATTTGTATGAGGAGGGTGTGACCCATTAATTTTATTATCTTGTCATCCTAACTTTATGACAAATAAAATTAATAGTTGGTTTCACTTTGGTCACACAAAACAATAGCAGTGACTCCGTTGAGGAGGATACTATTGAATGCGTCTAAATGTATACCATTACTTGATAATAAGTCCATTAAATAGGATTGTGCCCCTTCAGTTGGAGAAAATCACACGCTCCTAAATAATTTCCTATAACCATCCATAAAAGTAAGTTTGATCTAGTGATCCGCAACAAACTCATCTGTTGTGGAGGGAGGCACTCAGAGCCAACACGCAAGCTTGTTGCATTACTTACAAACCAGTAATGGAGACCATGGGATTTATTAAAATCCCTCTCCCACTTAGTTATTTAAAAATGAGGATTTTAACCTATGATAGCATACATCACATGCACATAAACATCACAGTAAATAAAAGTAATAAATTTGGAAATTAATTTTCCAACTATTATGGTCTTTTCCTTCACTGTCTTCAGTATGCTTCAACCCTAGCTGCTGCCATCTATAGCCACCGCCATCGGGTCGAGTCGTCGCATCCATCTTGCTTCTTATTCCGCTGCGCCTCTGGTGCTCCAAAAGTACCACGCCTCGCAAGAATCCGATTCGCGATAAAAATAGAATTTTACATATATCGATCATATATTCCACGAGGGAATGTACATGTATTCTTGATCGAACAAAAAATAAAATTCTAAAAATAATACAGCTCCTGCTGTATTTGATACATATAATCATGCACACAAAATAATGCCCTTGACATGTCCAAGGTCCAATCACACACAATATATAAATGTCATAATAGTTGGAGCCTGCAACCAAAGAGTTAGCACATCCTACTATTATCCTGCCTAAATTATGTATGACATGTGCATAACCTATTTAAATTCTAAACACACAGAGGAAAACCCTAGCTCTGATACCAATTGTTGGTTATTCCTAGGAAAACGTACCGGTTTCACGTATAAAAATTTTTGTACAAGTGTCGAACCTTTCCTTAAATAACCTATTGTGTTCTTTAGAAGTTAAATTAGGAATCGCAGACGGAACTTAACATCATTGATTCCAAATTTAACTTATATGTTCTTAATGGTTTAGATTTGAATCGCAAGCGGAACTTAACACTATTGATTCAAATCCACCTATGTTATTAATTCCATTAAATATTAATTTTCAAAATTGGCTTCCAGAACTGCATGGCGAGGCACATGACCTTCTTGGATATGGGAGCAACCACCACCGCCTAGTCAAAGCCTTTTAAGGAAAGCTAATATTTAATTTCCTTAAATAACTCTAGGTTAACCAAAAAGAACAATCGAATCACAAATTCGAAAAAGAAGAAAACACAAACTCGAAAAATAAATTCGATAAACTAGATTTAATTGTCTCTTGTATTTAGAATTCTTACAAAAAAAATAACTTGTATAATGCGGAAGAAAATTATTAGTTATGCATTCTCTTTGTAAGCTAATGATCTCGAGATCTTCTGCCGTATTCCTCGCCTCGCCTTGGACGTCGTGTGGGCGATGATCCTCCAAGATGAACACCACCCAAAAGCTTTCTCCTCTTCTTCTAAAATCCGGCCACCACCACCACCAAGGAGAAGAGAGCAAAAGGGAAAAGAGAGGGGAGAGAGGGGCCGACCACTTGAGATCTCCAAGCAAAAGAATAAAAGTTGTATCTCATGAAGCCCCCTCACCCCTCCTTTTATATTACTTGCCCAAGGCAAATAAGGAAAAACTTTTTACAAAAAATAAAATCATTCTCTAGTTTTTCCTTTTCCCTTTTTATTTTTCCTTTTCTTTCCTCTTGATTGAATCAATCACCAACATTAATTTTTGTGATAATTTTTTATTTTTAATTATGGTCGTCCCCTTGCTTGGGCACCAAGCAAGGTGGTCTGCCACCTCATCAAGAGAAAAGAAAATATATTTTTTTAAAAAAAATTTACAAGAATAAATCTTCTTATAAAATTTACAAGCTCTCTTTCCTAAAGTAGGAGTTAAAAAAGGAAAGTTCTAAAAATTAAAACCATGTTTTAAAATTTAAAACTTCTCTTATAAAATTTCCTTTTTTAACATAATGATAGAAAATTTTAATTTTAAAATTTTTCTACATTTTTTTCTTAAACTATGAGGATGGTTAAAAAAGGAAAGTTTTAAAACTTTTAAAACTCTCTATTAAAACATGTGGTCAAATTTAAATAAGGAAAGTTTTTAAAATTAAAATCTCTCTTTTAAAACTTATAGTTGTCTACAAAGAGAAGATTTTAGAAATTCAAAAACAACTCTCTTTGTTTGAATATTGAGGTCGACCTCTTCATGCTTGGTCACCAAGCAAATGGCCGACCCCTATAGAAGAGGATGTGGCCGACCCTTGCTTGGTCACCAAGCATTGGACCGGACCACTTCTTGGACACCAAGAAGAGTCTTATATTTGAATGGACTTGAGGCTATAATGAGGCTACGACAGGAACCTAGAGGAGAAATTGGTTTTGGCTTCCGATGAGCTTGAGTATCCCGTGTTCGCCCCGAACACACAACTCAAGTTCATCGATAATAACTCATTCCACTAGAGAGTTATTATCGCACTACCGCACCAATCTCAAATTACATTATGGACTCCTTCTTATCATGAGTGTGTTAGTCTCCCTGTGTTTAAGATTACGAATGCCCACTAATTAAGTAAGTTACTGACAACTCACTTAATTAATATCTAGCTCCAAGAGTAGTATCACTCAACTTCATTGTCATGTCGGAGTAAGTCCACCTGCAGGGTTTAACATGGCAATCCTTATGAGCTTCTCTTGGGGGCATTCTCAACCTAGATAACTAGGACACAGATTCCTTCTATAATCAACAACACACACTATAAGTAATATCATTTACCAACTTATCGAGCATATTGATTTATCGAGTTAAACTTCATCCTTTGATAAGTCAAAGAAATAAATATTAAATATATGTGCTTGTTATTATATTAGGATTAAGAGCACACACTTCCATAATAACTAAGGTCTAGTTCTTTTACTAAGTCAGTACAAAAAGAATTTACCTAAATGGTCCTACTCAATACACTTAAAGCGTATCAGTGTAATTTATTAGTTAAGATAAACTAATACTTAATTACACTACGACTATTTTGATGGTTTGTTCCTTTCCATCTTAGTCGTGAGTAACTGTTTATAATTTATAGAGAACCGACAACATGATCTTCTGAGTGTGACATCATACTCCATGTTATCTACTATATAAATTAATTGAACAATTACATTTAACAAATAAATACAGATAATGACCAATGTGATTCTTTTATTTCAAAAATAAATGTTTACAAAAGCTAGGCTTTTAGTATACACTCCAACAGTAACCACTCGGGCAGGACCCTAGAGTTTTAACGCGGGGTGATCAACAAATTCATATGGGAGGTGTTCCCCCATTCTAACTTTGACCCCCACCTTATCTTGACTTTGACTACCACATCATCTTTGGCATCCACTTGCTATAACCCATATCAACCTCAATAAATCCTACCCGAAAGATGGCTACCCTCTACCTCGCATCGATCAACTGGTAGATTCTACTTTCAGTTGTGAACTCATATGCATGTTGGATTCTTATTAGGGTTATCATCAAATTCCCTTGACTTATGAACATCAAGAAAAGGTTAGTTTCATCATCACTAATGGAACCTTTTGTTATACTGTCATCCCACTCGGTTTGAAGAATGCAAAGGCAACATATGAACGACTCATGGATTGGGTATTTAAGCATCAAATTGGGAGAAATATCAAGGTATATATTAATGACATTTTAATCAAGTCTGTCTAATATGGGACTTTGATCTCAGATATTAAGGAAACATGTCATATGCTCAAGCAATACAAGCTTAAACTTAATCCCAATAAGTGCTTATTTGGGGTCAAAAGTGGTAAATTTCTTGGGTCCATAGTGGCCAAGCTAGGAATCGAGACGAACCCTGAGAAAATCTATACGCTCCATAACATGCCTCCCCTTCCCCCCAACAATCTTATGGAGGTGCAACGATTGGTCAGACGTATTATAATACTTTCTTGATTCATCTCCCACTCAGCCAATCAGAGTTTACCCTTCTTTAAGGTATTGAGGAAAGCTTCCAAGTGCAATGAAGCTTTTGCCGAATTTAAGGAGTATTTGTCTTGACTACCTTTACTCTCTAAACTAGTGGTAGGAGACATGCTATGAGTATACCTAGCAGCATTCGAAGGAGCAGTTCCCACAATCATGCTCTGACAGGAAGATAGTGTTGGTGCAAGGAGCAATAGACGATCGAACCTGTGTTTAGATAATAGCAAAGAGGTTTAAGGTTAAGCTATCTTGTGATCTAACAAGTGTGACTAAGTGTGCAGGAAAGTCCTAAGTGATCTTAGGCAAAGGAAAGTCCTAGTTGTGGTTAGGCAAGTGGAAAGTCTCAGCTGCAATTAGGCAACGAAGTCCTGGTCTGGAGGATTGGGCTAAGTCTTGGTAGGTCCAGGACTTTGGATGAAATCCTAAAATCGAGGACTCTAGGTGAAAATCCTGGGGGTTGCGAACACCAAGTGGAAGATTAGACAGGTCGTGGAGCGGGTGTCCAGCATGAAGTCCTGAAGTCTCAGATACTAAGCAAAAATCCAGACTGTCTAGAGGATCGGTTTGGCAAAAGGTAATTTCTCCTGAGAAGAGTAGGTGAGGATGTGTTCCCCGAAGAGGGACAGTAGGCGTCGGTCTGACGTAAAGTTTCTGCGAAACTCAAAGTTAGGAATGGACAGTTCGAAGGCTGTCAAAACTTGTCATTCTTTAAATATATTTGCCTGGACTAACCTTGTTTTTCATAAAACAAAAGTGCATAAAATTGTGGTCCGGGCGCCCAGGATGCCTTTGCCCGAAGCAGGGTGCCTGTCCAGGCGCCCGAACGGCCAAAACTCAATCTTTGCAGTGAGTTGGAACATAAAAATTGGCAGACCTATGTCACGGTCTGGACGCCTGGTGGTCTGGGTGCTTGGAGATGGATAATTTTTGCAGATCGAGTTTTGACGAGAGCATGCCATGTCAGCCCTTTGGGGGTGCCCGGGGGAGGTTCCAGGTGCCTGGAATGGTCTATAAAAGGAGGATTCGACCAACACCTAGAAAACAACATTCTGAACAACTTCTGCTTCTGCGTGCTGCTTAGAAAATGCCTCCTCGACGCCCGAAAGCTGCTCTAACGATGGTTGCGCCTAAGATTTGACTCTCCAAGTCGTTGGTGATTGATTAATATTTTCCCATAGAAATTACTCTCATGTGTGGGCCTTGAGTAGAAGTCGCCATAAGCTTAGAACCAAGTAACTCTTGGTGTATTAGCATTGTCTCTTTCTTTCTATCTTTATCCCGCTGCCATTTTACTCAATCGATTTTTAAATGAACGTGAAGAAGTCACGAGCACTATTCACCCCCTCTAGTGCAATGATCCTACAATTGGTATCAGAGTGAGTCTTCTCTAAATTCATACAACTACCATTCGAGCATTCTTTTTCATTATTTTTTTGTCATTTTTTGTAAAAATAAATTCTTACGCCTTTTTTCCATTTTCAAAATTTTGTCGTAAGTTAGGATTGATCTAATAACCTCTCTTGATAAATTTATCAATTTATCAATTTTTTTCTCAAAATTGGAGCAACACTACTCGAGCCAATTTTTCACCTTATTCTCCTATTGCACTACTAATCTAAGATTAAGTCTTGGAATAAGTTTCATTTTTTTTGTATGAGAGATTCTCTATCAATGGCCCACCAAGAAGGCTACAGTACCGCTCACCTATCTCTTTTCTCCGACGAGGATTTCGGATACTGGAAAAGTCAAATAGAGTACCATATGAAGACCCAAGTAGAAATGTGGATCATAATCCAAATCGGAGTCACATTTCCCATAGAAGATAGTGTACTCATCGCTTGCGACAAGTGGGATGCACCAACAAAGAGAAAAATCGAGGCGGATGCAAAAGCAACATGTACTCTCTAATGGCGCATAACCAAAGAAGAGTTAAACTGGGTCAACCCCTTCAATAGCGTCAAGGCATTATGGGAGAAGCTAATTGAGTTGCATGAGGGCACCTCCGACATTAAGGTAAGCAAACGTGATTTAATTCTTAATAATTTGTATAACATTAAAATATAGGAAGGTGAGTCGGCGAGCCAGTTATACCCTCGCATCCAAGATTTTTTCAACGACCTCCACGGGATCGGACAAAAAGTGGAGAATCGCGATATCATCAGGTACACGCTAAATGCTTTTCCGAGGAATACCTTGTGGGCATCGATGGTAGATATTTACAAAGTATCCAATGACCTTTCTTTAATTAAACTAGATGAGCTATTTTCAGAATTTGAATTACACGAATAGACTAATGCACTTCCGCCCGAAAAAAGTATTGTGTTAGTTGCAAGTACAAGCAAAACCAAGGAGTCTAGGAACAAGTGCCAAACTGAATTCAAGTCTGAAGATGAATCAAATTTAGAAGACGACAATAAAATCACCACCGAGCTCATGAAATTGGTACAAAAATTGTACAAGAAGAAGAAGGACTTCACCAAATAAGAGATCAAGAAGGTAACTCAATCGAGCACGAAGGCTAAGTTTGAAGTTGCCTGCTTCGGATGCAACAAGAAGGGATACTACTGTTGGGGTTGCAAGGTTGCAAATATAGTCCCACATTGAAAATACATGGGAAAGATCATGGATTTATAAAGAGAAAGATATCTCCATTGGCATGAGGCCTTTTGGGGAGAGCCTAAGAGCAAAGCTGTGAGGGTCTAGGCCTAAAGTGGGCAGAGATATCATGTCATTGTAGAGATATCTAAATTCTTTTCGATCCTACAAGTGGTATTACCGCACTACAATCCAAGACCAAGTCTTGGGATTTCTTATCTTTTTATCTATTTGTGTGCAGGATAAAAATGAATCAAATTGAAGGCTTCAGCACAGTGCGTCCCTCCTATTCAACGAGAATGACTTCCCCTACTGGAAGAAGTGAATGGAGGTCTACTTAAAGACCGATTTTGACCAGTGGTTCAGCGTCACCAGAGGATACAAGGTGTCGGTCGACAACTCCGGAAATCCACTAGACCCGAAACAGTGGACTCCGGACATGATAAAGAAATCCTCGACGAACTACAAAGTTCTCAACACTCTGCAATGTGGGCTAACAAAGGAAGAGCTGAACCGAGTGGGACCGCACCAAAATGCGAAAGAGTTATGGGATAAGTTGATCGAACTACACGAAGGAACAAGCGACGTAAAGGTAACTAAGTGCGACCTTTTGTTAAATAAATTATTTAATATTAAAATGTAGGAAGGAGAAACAACGAGTCAACTTCATGCGAGGATTAAAGACATCCTCAATGGACTCCACGCGATAGGCCATCAAATGGAAAATCACGATTTAATCAGGTATGCATTAAATGTTTTTCCAAGAAATTCATTGTGGGCATCTATCGTGGATGCCTATAAAATTTTGAAAAATTTATCTAAATTAAAACTAGATGAATTATTCTGCGAACTTGAATTACACGAGCAGACTAACGCAGAACCGAGAAAGGTATTGCTTTGTTTGCAGGTTCCTCCAAGGAAAGGAAAAAGACCAAGCCTGAACCTGAAGATGAGTCCGATCAAGATTCTGAAGACGAAGAGTACCTGGTGAACCTGGTAAGGAAGATGTTCACCAGGAGGAAGAAAAGCTTCAGCAAAAAGGATTTGCAAAAGATCAACTCCCCAATTGAACCAAGGAACGTGACCTGCTTCGGATGCAATAAGAAAGGTTATTACAAGAATGAGTGTCCAAGATTGAAGAGCGACAAGTCAAAGACATCCAAGAAGAAGACTCTCAAAGTGACCTAGGATGACTCATCCTCAAAAGAATCGGAGGTCGAAGACCAGAAGCACCAGAGTCACCTCGCGTTGATGGTCCGCGAAGCCGAATCGGAGGACGAATCAAAACATGGGTTCGAACCTGAATCGAGCCACGAGCCCATACTCGTTTCCGAAGATCCTGAAGAGATAAATTTTAATTTGAACAATAAATTTTTTAAAATTATTACTTGCTTAAATAATAAATTAACTGCAACTGGAAATGATAATAAGTTGCTCCTTGAGGAAAACCAAAACTTCAAGCAACAAATCACAACTTCAAATCCAACTCAAGACTTAACACTTGAGGAGGAAAATTTAATACTAAAAACAGCAAATAATAAATTAAAAAATCTTTTATAAAAATTTACAACAAGATCTAAAAATTTAGATATTATTTTAAATAATCAAAAAACAATCTACAATAAAGCCGAACTTAGCTATAAGTCAAGTTCAAATAAAACGTTTAAATCACTAATAACCCAACATAAACAACAAAATAAAGCTTGGGTTCTGAAAGCATGCTTAACCACACAAGTAGGAATTAACCAATATTACATACCTAAAAATAAAATATACTATGTAAAATATAATAAATCAAATCAAAAACTAAAACACAAACCTAGACCAACAAAATCAAAATCGAAAAATTTTAGAACCCATCAAAAATCAAATTATCATCAAGTTAAATATAATTATAAAAGTAACAGACATAAACCTAAAACTAAAACTTAAAAATACAGGCCAATAATTCAGGAGGAGGCTCCAGAATAGCTAACACCTCCAAAACTAACATATCCGGTAGGGTAATTAGGACTAGTTTAAAGGGATAATAGTTTAACTTGACCAACGATATTGGTGAAGTTTTGGATGATAGTACGTTAAGGAAACTTTGTCTATACATTTCTAGGAAGATATGGCTTCGACCTGGTGCATTTGACTTAGTGGAACTAACTGAAGCTACCCTTTACGGATCCTAACTAGTTAGATCAAGGTTTTATATTAAGTTCAGTGGATAGGACTATTTGAAAAATCTCGAAGGCATGGTTACTCTAATGATGTCCAAGTGACTCACCATAGCTCAGAAGTTTATCTAGAGAATGTCTATTTGTTAAGCCCAAAGCTAAACCTGAATCTAACACAAGTTAAACCAAACCCTGAAATTAAATCTAAATCATCTTACAAAATTATAGAATTCCCTAATTGAAAATTTAAATCGGGTGAGATGACTAACGATTGAACTTTTAAGTTAAGTTAAATTAAATTAAATTAAATTAAATCAAAAAATTAAATTAAATTAAATAAAAAATTAAATTAAATTAATCAAATCAATTTAATTTAAATTAAATTGAATTAAATTAAATTAAAATAATAAAATTAAATTAACTTAATTCAAATTGAATTAAATTATTTTATATTAAAAATTTCCTTTTAACCTATAAGTTATTTTAAAAATATTTTTAGTTTAAAATCTATTTTAAAATTTTTTTAACTTAAAAATTATTTTAAATATCTTTTTAACTTAAAATATATTTTAAATTTTAAATTAAATTAAATTAAATCAAAAAAATTAAATTAAATTAAATTGATCAAATCAAATTAATTTAAATTAAATTAAATTAAATTAAATTAATTAAATTAAAATAATTAAATTAAATTAACTTAATTCAAATTGAATTAAATTATTTTATATTAAAAATTTCCTTTTAACTTAAAAGTTATTTAAAAAATCTTTTTAAGGTAAAATCTATTTTAAAAATTTTTTTAACTTAAAAGTTATTTTAAAAATATTTTTAAATTAAAAATTTATTTTAAAAATATTTTTAATTTAAAATCTATTTTAAAAATCTTTTTAACTTAAAATTTATTTTAAAAAACCTTTTTAACTTAAAATCTATTTTAAAATCTTTTTAACTTAAAATTTATTTTAAATCTTCTTAACTTAAAATGTATTTTAATTTTTTTAAAACAAATTATTTTAAAAATATTTTTAACTTAAATTTATTTTTAAAATATTTTAACTTAAATTCTATTTTAAAATATTTTTAAATTAAAATGTATTTTAAAAATCTTTTTAACTTAAAATTTATTTTAAAATTCTTCTTAACTTAAAATATATTTTAAAATCTTTTTAACTTAAAATTTATTTTAAATATTCTTAACTTTAAATGCATTTTAAAAAAAATTTACTTAAAATTTATTTTAAAAATCTTTTTAACTTAAAATTTATTTTAAAAATCTTTTTAACTTAAAATTTATTTTAAAAAATCTTTTTAACTTAAAATCTATTTTAAAAACCTTTTTAACTTAAAATTTATTTTAAAAAATCTTTTTAACTGAAAATGTATTTTAAAAATATTTTTAACTTAAAATTTATTTTAAAACCCATTTTAACTTAAAATTTATTTTAAAACCTTTTAACTTAAAAATTATTTTAAAATCTTTTCAACTTAAAATTTATTTTCAACCTAAAACTTTATTTAAATAAAATGTCAAAAACCAAGGGGGGCGCCCCTGGTATCGCCTTCCAAGGCGCCCTGAAGGCACTCCAGGCGCCCCGCCCTGACCCATTCTAGGCGCTCGGAGTGATTCCGGGTGCCCGGACCGCCCTATATAGGGGGGGGGACAAGGGCACCCTCTTATCTTGCGCCTCTCCCTTCTAGTTCTTGCAAAGGCTCTCTCCGAGTCTTAACGCAAGAGAGATTGATAATTAAAATTTTCCTTCTTTCTTCGATTACTACGCCACTGCTCAGCAACCGAGGTCGTCACTTCTAATATTCTTATTCACGATGCCTCGGTAAATTTTTTTTTCCTTCTCAAGTTTCTAAGATGCTTCATTTTTTATACTTAGTTTAGTTTTTATATATATATAATTTAGGAAACGTTCTAGATCTGGTGCTGGGGCCTCTACTACTAGTACCAACCCTAGGTTCCCTACTGATGAACTTAGGATTAGGTTTGAGTCTACCATATATATGCCTATCTGGACTAGGTGTTTAATTTGGATAGACAGTTTTTATGCGCTCCTGTATTCCAGCCGTAGAGGTCATTGACTACTATAGCTTGTAGAACCTTGTTTACTGTACCGGTTCAATAAACATTGGTTTGTGTGTTGAATTTTACAACATCTTAGTTAGGGTAGATGATCTTACATATACTACTAGGGTAGCTGGTAGTGATATCACGCTATCCCCTACTATCATCTGGACCTTTTTAAGCCTACGACCATCTACGTGCGCTTTTCAGTGCTACCCTCCTAGGGATCAACCATTTGGTGATCCTTGTTGGGTTTTTCGGGCTGCGAAAACCGCTTTTTCGCGTCGCGAAAACCCCGAAACCCCCTAGCCATTGGATCGTTTGGTTCATGTCATTTGACTTGAATCTCTTGGTATTTATGTTATAGATAGGGCTCTCAAGGTCTAGAATATAGAGTCCATTTATCAGAGGTGCACTATAATAGAACATATCGTTTAAATAGACGGAACAACATTTGTTCTTTATTATAAACGAAAATCCTTTCTTGTCCAAACAAGAAACTGAAATTATGTTCTTAGTCAAGGCAGGCACATAACAACAATCATCTAATTCTAGTACAAGTCTAGAGGGAAAAGATAGATGGTAAGTTCCTACAGCAATAGCAGCAACCCGTGCTCCATTGCCTACTCGTAGGTCTATCTCACCCTTCGTCAATGCCCTGCTATTCCTCAGTGCTTGTACATTAGTACAAATGTGCGAAGCACATCCGGTATCTAATACCCATGATGAAGAAATAGAGAGGTTGACTTCTATAACATGTATACCTGAAGTAGAAATCTTATTTCTCTTCTTCGTAAGATCTTCTAGGTATTCATTGGAGTTCCTCGTCCAGTGCCTTGCTTGTCCTTGATATAGGTGACATAGATGTTCAACCATATCGTAAGCGCCCATCAACTCATGTTGCTTCTGAAGCTCAGAGTTCATGGTCGCGAGCATAAGACAGGACACATCTAATGCGTCATCTTGATGCTTCTTGTAAGAATCACGGTCTGCTCATGTGGCAGTGGCAGAAGGAGCCTCCGGAATGGACTGCTCTAGAACGTACAGTTTACGTTCTTGGGTAAGAACTATTCTCAGATTCCTGTACCAGTCCAGGAAATTTGCTCCGTTGAGCTTGTCCTTCTCAAGGACAAAACGCAGAGAGAAGTTGTTCGTGTTTGACGTCATGGAAATTCTACAACAGAAATAAATGCAGAAATAAGTATCATATTCTTAATCATTTAATTAGGCCTTCAACTAAATGATGCTCCCACTGAATTCTATAATTCATGTGGGACAAGATCCACATCATACTAACTCTTGAGTTAGCTTTGGCTAATACGCCCAAGACTTAGTATGATCGGTAGGTAACGATTACCAATTACATCTCTATGCAACTCTTGTTTATAGGATCAATATCCGCATTTATATTAAAACTCGAGTTAGCTTTGGCTAATATGCCTGAGAGTTAATATATATATGATTTTGACCTATCTTTCCAACCTTTGGAAGAATGTCTATAGTTATACTCGATCCAACCGAGTTAACTAGGAATACTCAATCTAATTGAGTTTTACTCACCCATGTGTTGATAGGCGGGACCAAAATTGTCCCTCCGTACCCTACCAAGATAGTATGTGTTGCTCTGCTTTGGCAGATTCAACAACAACATGCGATCGAGGTAGTGGTAGGTATCACGGCATAGTAGGCATTATGAGTTGACGTGATTTAGATCTAATCTAAACGATGATGCGTATCATATACTCGATAGATCTAATCTAATCGAAGGGTGCATCATGTGCACGACTTAGATCTAATCTAATCGTAAGACACTAATTAATTACTTAATTAACTAGCATGCATCACATACACACAAAACAATTAATTAAATAATTAATCAAATAATTTTGTGATTATGTCATGACCCTACTACGATTTTCTCAAGCCAATGAGAAGATCGGATGGTCAACCTAAGGTCAACAGCTTCTCAAGCTTCTTCGTTTGACCATCTTGTGTTGCTCGCGCCCTCCTCGTAACTTCGTCTCGAGTGGACCTTCCACAGCTCTAATTTTGTACATTACAATTTTGAAACTCGAGTTACATTCGAGTCTAAATCTAATTTACAACCAGAATATAAGATAAAGGCACGACGCGCAGGTCGCGAATAAAATAAAAATAAAAAAATACAGCACGCGCATCACATAACGGCACGCAGGCCGTATTATGAATTACAACACGAATTATCCAATCAAATTGGGTCTTTGGGTCATGACTATCATAAAAATAATATATAATTCAAAATTATATATTTCTATAATTTTATGTAATTTTTTTTTATAATTTTTACAATTTTTATGAGTACAATTTCCCGACGGTTCCGTTTAGCGGTTTTCGGGCGCAATCGCGGAACGAAACCCCTTGCGGGGCCAGGGGCAGCGCCCCTACCCGCGATCTAACCATCGCGAGGGTTCCATTGCGATCTAACAGCACCTTAGCCCGCTGTCCCAAAAAGTTTTGGGGCGAAACTTGGCCGATTTGGAAAAATCTTCCCGGTAGCGGAAGCCTACAAGCGCCGAAACACTTGTGCTTCGCTTCTACGAGAAAATTACCCATAAAAACTATAAAAATATGAATTTATAGAAAGTTTACAGATCTATATTTTTCATAAAAATACGAATCTAAACTCGTACTCGCTTCGCACGTGGCTCTGATACCACTGTTGGATTTTTCGGGCCGCGAAAATCGCTTTTTCGAATCGCGGAAACCCCAAAACCCCCTAGCCATTGGATCCGTGCGAAGAAAACTTTCGAAAATACGAGTACGAGTTTCAAACGATGATCTACAGTAGATCTACAAAGGAAAAACATTTTATACCTTTGAAGCGTGCCCTCGCAAATCCCGCTCGTCCAACGGTACGCCGGATCTCGAAGTTGTCAACGTAGACAACTCTCTAGTGATATCCACACGAACAAGAAGTGTTCTCTAACACTCAAGGATGGAGAAGAGAGCACCACAAGTGTGCTAGCACTCTCTAGGGCTCTCGGGTAGTATTGGAAGAAGAAGAAAGGAAAAGAAGAGAACACACTCCTCTAAAATCTCTATGTGACTTTCACTAACCTTTCTTCTTGGATTAGATTCACTCTCCTTTCTTCTCCCTTGCTTGAAACCCACGACAAAGAGAAGAGAAGGAGCAAGAAGAGAGCTTAGGAGGAGGAAGATCACTTGAATGAGAGTTACACTTGCAAAATGAAACTCTTTTCATTTAATTAAGTGGTTTGTAACCTCTATGGGATACCAAGAGTCACAACTCTTGGTAACTCCCATGAGGTGGCACTTCACTTAAGTAACCATGATGATGTAGAGCATCATCATTGGTCCACTTAATGCCAACTCACCAATGAGGTGGCATAAAGTCAAGTCAAACTTGACTCTTCATCTTCCTCTCAAGTCAAGTCAAACTTGACTTAATCTCTCTCATGGTTGATCTAATCCAACCATTTAATTCAAGCCAATTTAATATAATGAATCTAATTCATTTAATTAAATTGATTCAATGAGTCATAATCTAAATTAGACTCATTGAACACATGAATCAACTTGAGTCCAACTCAATTAGCCCAATTAGGATTACTCTTAATCCAATTTGATTCATCAAATGAATCTAATCCTCTTGGTTCATCATATGAACCTAATCTCCATCCACTTGTTCTTTGTGTGTGACCCAATAGGTTCTTGTAACGTTGGCAATGCCCCTAAACTCATTTAGAAGCATAAGTAATGAGCGGTATCTAGCAATACATCATTGCTACCCAAGTTACAAGAATGTTGAGATCCATCACCTTGTGACTACTAATTGTGACTCCTCACAATATGTGACATTGTCCTTCTATCCTAGACATCTAGATTGATCAATGTGAGGCATAGACCGTGTCATCCTCTAATCAATCTAAATCTTGAACTCCAAGTAGACTCACTAAATCAAATGAGCTCAATATCTTATATTGACTCATTTGGGCATGGTCATGCACTTCGTGATCTCACTCTATCAAGAATACCGATGTCTCTCCCGTCATATAAGAGGGATAGATCCCATTTACATCACTCACATCCCTCCGCATAATTTGTTACATACCCAGTAATCGCCTTTATAGTCCACCCAGTTACGGGTGACGTTTGACGAAACTAAAGTACATAACTCCTTATGTAGGGAACCATGGTGACTTCAGGTCTAAGGACTAGTAGTCATACTAATGGCCACATGAGAAAGTATATGACACTCATATAACGATCCATGATACTTTCTCATGGCGGGTCATTCAGTATACATTCTCTAATGCATACCCATGTGTCAACTTGATATCTCTATATCCATGACTTGTGAGATCAAGTCATCGAGTTGACCTACATGCTAGTCTTATTGCATTAACATTGTCCCTGAATGTTAATACTCGACTAGGAATGATTTAGAGTAGTGTTCCCTATATCATCTCACTATCGATTCAACCAATCGATTGATATAGGTAAGAACCTTCTACTCAAGGACGTTATTATACTTAGTTTATTTGGCACCAATACAAGTAAGTATAATAACCAAAAAACCAAATGCCTTTATTTATATAGAATACGATACAACAAGTCCAAAATATAATCATCAAATGATTGGCTCTAGGGCTCTAGCTAACAATCCTTACTCGCACATTACTCTTGATACGATTTATTTGTATTTTTTTATGGGAGAGTGAGTACCCACTGTTACTATGTTTAGGTCAGTAGCCCTTCGAGTTCACGACTATGTACTCTATAAGGTTTTAGTCTCCTGCATTTTGTCGTTGACCACTCGCGACATCGCGATGATACGCCCATTTTATTCTTTTCTCCTTTATGCCCTTTGCCATAGATTAGATATAGACATTAGTCGACATATCTTTCAGACTATTATCTACTCAGCTGGAGTCACTACCAACGCAAGAGTTCACATGTCGTACTGTCACATTTTGACGGCATATATTGCCTCCCTATATATTGACGTCACCAGAGGTGATATCCGAGTCCTGACTGAGTTTGACGTCATAGGATCTAAGAACTTTTCTTTAGGAGGTATCCAGATAGATGATGAGGGTGTCCTATCTTGGCGGAGGGGGCACAGTACCAGCCTGACCCAGATGCCCAGGAGGAGGAGGCAGAGCAGGATGAGTTTATGGTCGCGCTATTCGGCGAGGCCGCTCCGGCCCCGACACCACCTCCAGCCCGAGCACCACGTCCCGCTCCTCGTACTCTAAGCGATCGAGTCATCGGACTTGAGTTATCTATGACAAGTCTCCGTCAGGATGCCTCCGATTTTCATCGAGGTATGCGGCAGGAGGTCATCAACCTACGACGGGAGATGCGGCAAGAGGTCATCGATCTACGACGAGAGATACGGCAGGAGGTCTCCGACTTATGACGGGACGTGCGACAGGAGATCTCCGACCTTCGACGTGACCTATCCAGCTCCCGAGAGGATGATTGGGCCCAATATACTGAGCTGATAGAGTTATTACTCTCCTTAGGGGCCGGACCACCCTCCTCATCATCCCGATAGACTAGATCACTACTATATGTACTTGATCGTGACTTGACTTAGTTATATTTTGTCTCAGATATTGACTTATCCTGTTATGATTTACTTCGACTTAGTTACATCTCGATTCCGATATTGACTTATCTTGATTGATTAATAGAATAGGATTCTTAAAAGTTCAAAATTATTTTCAAAGTTTTTTTAAATTCTAGGATAAAAACTTTTATATTTTCAAAATTTTCCATTTTTAAAATTTCAAAAATTAATTTTAGCCTTAGACTAGATCAATCCATTAGAAAGCATGATTTTATAGATCTAAGGTTTGAGCATCTCACCAACACACTAGGACTACCTTGTTTGTGATTGTTAAACATAGAAAGGGGTGAGATGCATAGGCAGATTGTCTGGACTTAAGATACTTATATCAGTGCATCGATATAAGTCTGGGCGTTAAATACAAAACAAACATCAATCAGGTTAAGTGATTCAGCTTAGTCAAACACTAACTGATTACAGTTGACTTAACCTGACTAACCAAGTGAAAGCTACTATTCTTTGATAGTCAGTAAGTAACTAATTGGTTAGACAATTTTTTATGTCAGGTTCAGGGGGAGCATTAATTATCTTAATACTTATTTATCTTTATTTTGAAATTATTTTTTGAAAAATGTTTCTTAAAAAAACAAAAAAATTTAAATCTGATTTTTTTAATATAATTTGATAAATTTATTTTTAAAACTAACTTTTATAAAACTAAATTGAATTTTTTTAACTTAGTTGTTGAATTGGTTTTGAAAATTACTTAGTGTTAAAAAATAGATTTTACTTAGTTTTTTGAAAATTGGATTTTACAAATTTAATTTTGAATATTAATCTTATCCACTAAGTTGAAATTTGGATTTTATAAACTTGACTTTAATAATCTCACTTTTGTAAAGATGGTATATCTGAAAATTAACTTTTATAAAACTTATTTTTAAAAATTATGTTTGAAAAGTATTTTAAATTTCCAAGCTTGAAAATAAGGTTAATTTTGCAAAGGTTATATTTAAAATTACTTTAAAGTTTACAAACTTATCTTTCTTTCTAAACTTAGCTATTTTGAAAAAGAATTTTTTAAAGCTAAATTTTTAAAATTTTTCTATGTTAGACTCCCCAAGTCAATCTGACCTTAATTTAAATTTTCTATTGCACTGTTTATTACTTCCTTAATCGCTTATTTTTTTGTATTATTTTTGATGAATGTCAAAGGGGGAGGGTTAGGTGGTTTAAGTTCGTTAAACAACAAACTACTACAAATAAAACAAGACTAACTTAAAAACCTTATAATTGCTTGTTTTACTTGCATAGTTTTTCACTAACTTAACTCAGGTTGTCATTGCATCAAAAAGGAAGAGATTGTTGGTGCGGTTATCACTAATGGTCTAACTCAAGTTTTGATGAATAACAAAGTAGGTTAAGTTAGTTTCATATTGATCTAACACTTTGACGAAGTGTGCAGGAGAAATCCAGTTAGGTCAACGGGTTGACTTGATAGCTGGTGCGAAGCCCAGACTGGTCGACGGGCTGAGCGGATGTCTGGCACGAAGTCCAGCTAGGTCAACGGGTTGACCTGATAGCTGGAACAAAGCCCAGATTGGTCGACGGGCTGACCGGATGTCTGGCACGAAGTCCAGCTAGGTCAACGGGCTGACCTGATAGTTGTCACGAAGTCCAAACGGGTCAAAGGGCTGACCGGACGTCTGGCAGGTAAGTTGAGGTAAGTCACTGGAGGGGAGTGACTGTGAGGACACGTTCCCGAGAAGGGAACTTAGGCGTCGATCCAACTTAGAACCATTTCAGAACTCTAAGTTGAGATCTTGACTAGATTCCGATCTCAGTGAGATGGAATCTAATTAATACTCTATTTGTTTATTATAAATGTGTTAACACCTTGTTTTATAGGGTAATATTATTTGCATTTTACCTCAGGCTAACTTTTTCTTATAGGAGAAAGACTTTCTGAAGAAGAGTGGTCCAGTGCCCGGAAGGGATCCGGGCGCCCGGAGTACAAATATTATCTACTCATCACTTCGCCACGTGGAGCTTCATGGTTGGCTGGGCTACGTCACACTCCAGGCGCCTGGAAGGGATCCAGGCGCCCAAAGCCTCCTATATAAGGAGCATGCACCCTGGAGCAAAGAACACACAACAAGGCCTTTCAACGCTTGCTCTGCTGTGCTATGCTCCTGCGACGCTGAAGCTTCTCCTACAACGTGCTCTTTCTTTTATTTTTATTATTGTCGGTACTTCATCTCTTTTAGCATTTCCTGTACTTTTAATTTATAAAAACTTATTCGAATTGATAGTGGATTATCCAACAAAAGCACTCGACGAGTGCGGGCCTTGGAGTAGGAGTCGACCAAGGCTCCGAACCAAGTAAATTGGTTCTTGTTAGCATTGCTCTGTTTTTGTTTTTCTGCTGCGTACTCACTTGAACATTTTTTTTTGTCGATATTCACCCCCCTCCATCGACTTTCACGATCCAACTGTTAGGATGTATACTAAAAGCCTAGCTTTTTGTATGAACATTTATATTTTAAAATGAGAATCACTTTGGTCAAATGTTGCATTTTATATTTATTTATATGTTAATGCAGTTGTCCATTTAATTTATATTGTAGATAACATGGTGTGTGGTGCCACACAGAAGATCATGTTATCAGTTTCTTATAAATTATAAATAGTAGCTCACGACCGAGATGGATGGGATAAACCATTGGAACGGTTGTACTGTAATTTGGTATTAGTCTGTCTTGACTATAAAATTACACTAGTACACTATGTGTGTATTGAGCAGGACCATTTGAGGTTGTTCGATTTATACTGACTGCATAAAAAAATAGAACCTCTATTATTATGGATGTGCGTTCTCTTAATCCCGATATAATAACAAGTACGTATACTTAGTATTTATTTCTTTGACTTATCAATGGGTGAGATTTATTCATTAAATCAATAGGCCCGATGAGTTGGGAGATAGTACCATTTATATGGTATGTTGTTAATTATAAAAAGGAAATTGTGTCCTATTTATTTAGGTAGATGATGTCCCCTTGAGGATCTCATAAGGATTATCATGTAAACTCTGCAGGTGGACTTAGTCCAACATGATAATAAGGTTGAGTGGTACTACTCTTGGAGCTAGATGATAATTAATTGAGTTGTCAGTAACTCATTTAATTAATGGACATACGATATCTTAAACATAGGGAGATTAACACACTCATGATAAGAAGGAGTCCATATTATAATATGGGATTGGTGCGGTAGTTCAATAATAATTCTTTAATGGTATGAGTTATTATTGATGAACTTGAGTTGGGTGTTCGGGTCGAACACAGGAAGCTCAAGTTGATCAGGAGGACAAAACCAATTCCTCCTCTTGGTCCCTGTTGTAGCCTCTACATAGCCTCGAATTCACTCGTTTGATTTTGTTTCCTACCCAAGAAAGAGGTCGGCCAAGCCTTGCTTGGTGCCCAAGCAAGGGGCCTGCCAAACCAAAAGAAAATGAAAATAAAAGGAAGAGAAAAGAAAAGAAAAAAAGAAAAAAAAAAGAGATTTTTTCTCAACAGAATTAGAGATTTTTCTAAAAAGAATTATATTGATTCTTTCTTAGAAGTTTTCTAAAAAGAATTATATTAATTCTTTCCTAAGAAATTTTTCTAAAAAGAATTATGTTAATTCTTTCCTAGAGATTTTTTCTAAATAAAAATCCTGTTAATATTTCTCCTCTTTTATCTAGTGTCAAAGGTTATAAAAAGGGAAGAGGTCATGCTACCATAACCTAATCTCTCTTGAGTTGTTTTCCCTTGCTTGTGGTCGGCACCTCATCTCTTTTTTTTTTCTCTTTTCTTTTCCCCTAGGGCTGGCACCCACCTCCTCTCTTCCTCCTAGGGCTGGCGCCCCAGCTTCTCATCTCTTCCTCCCTTTCCTCCCTCTAGGGGTCGGCGCATATCTTCCTTGGTGGCCAGAGCTTGGAGGAGAAGAAGAAGAAGAGAAGAACCACCCTAGGTGGTAGGCGGTTTGGAGGAGAAGAAGGAGGAGGAGGTGCCCTTTTTCTTTGCATCTTTTAGTGGTAGGTGGCTTGGAAACAAAAGAAGATTCGGGTGGTTTGTCTTGGTAGATCGTCGCCCACACGACGTCCAAGAAGAGGAGAGGAATACAGCAGAAGATCAAGAGGTCTTTGTCTACGAAGAAAGATACAACAAGTTCTTTATTCCGCAGCGCAATTAGTTTATTTTTCTTTGTATGGATCCTGAAATACCAACACAAGAGGCTACGATCTTATGCTTCAATCAAGGTGCGTTTTGATCAATCAAGAACTTGCTTGATTGAATAAACACATGTTTGATCAAGCATATGGTTTGCTAGGAATAGTTCTGTTCTTATACAAATTTTTGTACAGGGGGTTTATATACAGAACGGAATTCCGAGCACCAACATTTGGTATCAGAGCTAGGTTTCTGCCTGTGTGTTTGGTTTTCGGTTAAATTATGCACTAGTCATATATAATTTAGGTAGGATAATAATAGGATATGCAAAATAGATTAACTCTGTGGTTGCAGGTATCCTAGTTCCAACTATTATGACATATTGTGTTTGTATGTGATTTGGACCCTCGAGCATGTCGAGGGCATTTTGTGTGTGCATAATTGTAATTATTAAATACAGCAGGATCTGTATTAGTTTATTTTACATTTTGATCTAGATTACATGTACATTCCTTTGTGGAAAATAGGATCGATAAATGTAAATTTTTATTTTTGTTCGATCTAGATTACATGTACATTCCTTCGTGGAATATAGGATCGATAAATGTAAAATCTTATTTTATTGCGGCTCGCCTCCTTGTTATGCGTGGTGCTACCTTGAGGACTGGAGGCGCGACGGAAGAGGAAGGACGCAACGACATAAACCCTAGGGTCGACGGCTAGGGTTGGCGGCGGCTAGGGTTAGCAGCATACAGAGGGTAGCTATGGATGAGGTCATAATAGTTGGAAAATTATTTTTTCATATTTATTGCCTTTATGTGCTGTGATGTGTATGCTTTTGTGTGCATGTGTGATATGTGTGCATGTTAAAATTCCTCGTTTAAATAACTAAGTGGGAGAGGGTTTATTTATTTAAATTCCATGGTCTCCATTACTGGTTTGTAAGTGATGCATTCAAACTTGCGCGTTGGCTTTAAGTGCCTTCCTCCACATCGGATGAATTTGTTTGCAGATCACTAGATCAAACTTTCTCTATGGATGATTATAGGAAATTATTTAGTTTTGTGTGATCTTCTCCATTTGAATGGGCACAATCCTAATTAATGGACTAAGTATCAAGTAATGGTATATACTTAGGTGCATTTAATAGTATCCTTCCTATCGGAGTCACTACTATTATTTTGTGTGACTGAAGACAAACCAACTACTAATTTTATTTGTCATAAAGTTAGGTTGACAAGATAATAAAATTAATGGGTAAAATCTTCTCTTACAAATGTTTGAATTAGTATACGCCTACACTATCGTGGCATACTAAATTCACGATATTTTAAGGTGTTGGTGAATTTAAATTGTATTGTTTGAGGGATCAATATTATTTTAAATTCTAAAGTTTTGACCAAATATCTTATTTTGTGATTCTCAGGATTTCAAAATGGTTTTCAATCCTCTTGCTGTTATTTTAAAAGAAAATAAACTTACTGGTCCCAATTATATTGATTGAAAATGAAACTTGGTCATTGTCTTAACTGCTGAAGGGTACAAGTTCGTACTTTTTGAGGTCTGTCCTAACGTGCCTGATAGCAATTCTAGTGAAGAGGAGATTGACAGACATAGGAAATGGGTCAAGGCAAATGAGATGGCGCGGTGTTATATTTTGGCTTCTATGTCAAATGTGCTGCAACATCAGCATCAGGTCATGCCTACTGCATATGACATGATGTACAATCTCAAAGAACTCTTCGGACACCAGAATCGGGTTGTTAGGCAAGAGGCTATGAGAAACTTGATGATAACCACTATGACTGAGGGGGCACCCGTGAGAGATCATATCCTCAAGATGATGGCTCATTTGAATGAAATACAAATTCTTGGAGTCGAAATCGATGGAGAAACCCAGGTCGATATCATTCTCCAAACGCTACTCAAGAGTTTTGAGCAATTCCGCCTGAACTATAATATGAACAAAAGGACATATTCGTTGGCAGAACTTCTGACAGAACTCCAAGCAACAGAAGGGTTATTTCGTCAAAGTTCTCAAATTCACATTGCTGAAAACGTTTCTGCTTCTAAGCCGAAGACAAAAAGAAGAAGAAGAAACAAGTTGGTTCAGCAAAGAAAGTGATTCGACCTCAAGGGACTGGACCGCAAGAATGTCTGAAGAAGCTGAAGGACAAGTGCTTCACATGCAAGCAGTCTGGACATTGGAAGGTGGACTGTCCTCGCAGAAAGTAGAACAATAAAGGTATATTTCATTCATTAGTTGTTGAAACATGTTTAGCGGTGTTATCTACCAGCACTTGGTGTGTAGATACGGGAGCCACTGATCATGTCTGCAATTCATTGCAGGGGTTCCAGGAAACTCGACGACTACATAAAGGGGAGATCACCGTGTACATGGGCAATGCTATGAAAGTGGCGGCTGTTGCAGTGGGAGATGCTTATTTATCTTTTGATATGAATAAAACATTGATTTTGAGAAATTTTCTTTATGTACCATGTTTTATAAAGACCTTGATTTCAGTTTCTAAATTATTTATGGATTGATATTCTATTTCTTTTGATGACAAAGTAGTTGTTAAGAAAAATAGGGTGGTTATCTGTTCTGGTACGTTGGTTGACAATTTGTACACTCTTAATCCAATAACTCCCACGATACAATAAATGGAAATTAATAACACATATTCTAATTCTAATAAGAGAAAGCATCCTTCGGAAATGAACCAAACATATCTTTGGCATCTAAGGCTAAGTTATATTAACTTAACTAGGATTCAAAGGTTAATAGTCGATGGACCTTTGGGTTCATTGGTGGTGGAAAGCTTTTCAACCTACGAGTCTTGCTTGGAAGGAAAAATGACCAAGAGACCTTTTAAGGCACAAGGGTATAGAGCCAAAGAAGTGTTGGAATTGGTTCATTCTAATTTGTGTGGACCTATGACTATCCAGGCGAGAGGTGGGTTCAAATATTTTGTGTCTTTTATAGACGACTATTCAAGATATGAGTATATTTACTTAATGCGCCGTAAGTCTGAGTGCTTTGATAAGTTCAAAGAGTACAAAGCTGATGTGGAGAAATGTTATGATAAAAGTAGGGATGTAAATGAACCAAACGGTTCGCGAGCTATTTGGAGCTCGATTCGGTAAAAAGCTCGTTCGAGTTCATTCGTTTATCTTATTGAGCCGAGCTCGAGCTCGATTTCGAGCTCGACGGTTTTATCGAGCTGAGCTCAAGCTTAAGGATATTCGGCTCGTGAGCTCGCGAACATGTTCATTTATAGGCTCGCGAGCCAAAAAAATGAGTCTTAAAACGAGCCTTAAATCGAGCCTTAAAACGAGCCTTAAACGAGCAAAAACGAACTCTAAAACGAGCCAAAAAAAATGAGCTCTAAAACGAGCCTTAAAATGAGCCAAAAAATGAGCTCTAAAACGAGCCAAAAATAAGCTCTAAACGAGCCTGAAAACGAGCCCGAGCTCGCTTAACGAGTTAGGCTCGTTAACTTTGATAATCGAGCTAAAAACGAGTCAAGATCAAACTGCTCACTAGCCTGATAATTCTAAAACGAGACGAGCTCGAGCCTTGTGATAAAAGCTCGATTCGAGCTCAAGCCGAGCTCGAGCCCGAATATAACTTAAACGAGCCGAGCTCGAGCCTGATACTATTCAGCTCAGTTCGGCTCGTTTACATCCCTAGATAAAAGTATCAAGACACTACAATATGATCGTGGTGGAGAGTACCTCTTAGGGAGTTTAGGAATTACTTATCGGAGGCTGAGATTCAATCCCAATTATCTGCTGCTGGTACACCCCAACAGAATGGTGTTGCGGAACGAAGGAATATGACTCTTATGGAAATGGTAAGATCAATGATGTGTTATTCAGAATTACCAAATTCATTTTGGGGATATGCTCTGGAAACAGCGACGTACATTCTGAACTTAGTACCTTCTAAGTCAGTACCCTCTACTCCCACAAAATTGTGGAATGGGCGTAAGCCTAGTCTAAAACACATTCAGATTTGGGGTAGTCCAGCACATGTGCTGAAGGGAGACGCTGATAAGTTGGAAACACGTACAGAAGTTCGCTTGTTTGTGTGTTATCCTAGAGGAACAAAAGGTGGTTTGTTTTATAGTCCTAAAGATCAGAAGGTCATTGTTAGCACCAATGCACGATTTTTAGAAGAGGACTATGTAATGAACCACAAATCCATGAGTAAAATTGTTCTTGAGGAAATAAGAGAGGACACGTCTAATTTAGTACCAACGGTGCAAGATGAGATATTACGAGAAACTGCAACACATGTCACAAATGATGCACAATTACAGGTAGTGCCTCGTCGTAGTGGAAGGGTTGTTCGACAACCTGATAGATTCATGTTTTTGGGAGAGTCTTCGGACTTGATCCCCGGTGAACATGAACCTGATCCTTGGACATATGATGAAGCACTCCAAAATAAAGATGCAGCATCTTGGCAAAGTGCAATGAACTCTGAAATAGAATCTATGTATTCTAATCATGTCTGGGAGATTGTAGAACCACCCAATGGTGTAAAAGCTATTGGATGTAAATGGGTTTACAAAAGCAAAAGAGGAACAGATGAAAAGATGGAAACCTTTAAAGCAAGGCTTGTTGCGAAGGGGTATACTCAGAAAGAGGGAATCAATTATGAGGAAACCTTTTCGCAATAGTCATGCTTAAGTCTATCTGGATTCTTTTATCTATTGCTGCTCATATAAATTATGAGGTTTGGAAAATGGATGTCAAGGTACCTTTCCTTAACGGAAGTCTTGAAGAAAACATCCATATGAAGCAACCAGAGGGGTTCATTGCAAAGGGCAAAGAGCATCTTGTTTGCAAGCTCAATCGGTCCATTTATGGACTGAAGCAAGCTTCAAGATCTTGGAACATCCAGTTTGATGAAGTGATCCAGTCTTATGGATTCATTCAGTGTCTGGATGAGTCTTGTGTATACAAGAAAAGTGACGAAAACATGGTGGTATTTCTTGTACTATACGTAGATGACATTTTGCTCATTGGCAACAATGCCAAAGTGTTGACAGATGTAAGGGTATGGTTATCCAAGCAGTTTGATATGAAGAACTTGGGAGAATGTGGGCATATTCTTGCGATCAAAGTAATAAGGAATCGCAAGAAAAGGATGTTGTGCTTATCCCAAGCTTTATACATCGATACTATCCTAGCTCATTTTAGCAAGCAAAACTCCAAGAAAGGTTTTCTACCTTTTCGGCATGGAGTACCTTTATCTAAAGAGATGTGCCCTAAGACATCAAAGGAGATAGAGGACATGAAGGCAGTTCCTTATGCTTCGGCTATAGGAAGCCTAATGTATGCAATGCTATGTATAAGACCAGATATCTGTTTTACCATGGGCATGGATAGCAGGTATCAAAGTAATCCAGGACAGGGACATTGGACTGCCGTAAAGCATATATTGAAGTACCTGAGAAGGACTAGAGATTATATGCTGGTTTACCAGGCAGATGATTTGCTCTCTGTGGGTTACACGGATTCTGACTTCCAATCAGATAGGGACCATAGTAAGTCAACCTCAGGGTATGTGTTTACTTTGGGAGGTGGAGCCATAACATGGAGGAGTGTTAAGCAGAAGTGTGTTTCGGACTCCACCATGGAAGCTGAGTATGTGGCAGCCTCTGAGGCAACCAAATAAGCTGTAACACTCGTAAATTTCCTCTATTCTAAAAGGGCAAAAAAGAAACAGAAGAAGAGAAAAGAAATAAAAATATATTCATAAATGGCCCGGGTAAGGATTTGAACCCGAGACATCTTAGTTGAGATTAGTTTAAGTTGCCATTAGGGTAGTGGTAAAGCATCACATTGGTAATAGGAAACAATTCCTTATAAGCAGATTTTGTGTGAAGAGATGTTTCAACTTCCACTAAATATAAAAAGAAAATGAAGAGATTAAAAACCTAACTCTTGATTCCCTTTCTTCCTCCCTAGCCGAATTCCCTCTCCCCTCTTGCCATTTTTCGGCCAAGAACCCTAGGGTTCCAAATTTCCAAAGCTTTTCAAGAAAAGAACCTAAGAGGAGGCTTCCCCACGAGGATTAGTACGTGGGGGAGGAGAAATGCGGAGACCAAGGCATATAAGGGAGGCTTATTCTCCCAAAACCCTAGTGGTATAATCATAAGGAATAGCGAAAGGATGTAAGCATCTCTCACCTGCAGTATAAGTTTCTTTAAAGATGTGTTTTGTAATGTCTTTTATGCATGATTTAGAAGATGCATGTTGAAATATGCTTTAGACGTGTTAAGGAAGAAGCATGTCATGTTATGTCTGATACCCTCTAAAGTTTTGGGATTAAGAGCATATTTAGATCATCTTGATTTGCTTCCCATTAAGTTTTGGGACTAAGAAGTATAATCAAGTACCTAAAGTACTTCCCTATAAGTACAGGAGAATTAATGCGCATAAGGTGTTTGGTTAAATGTCAAACAAGTGCAAGTACAAGAAATTAATGGTTAAAATAAAGTATTTTACATTAGAAAGGTATGTACCTGACACAAGGTCTATGGGTGGGCTCCTAGATCGCCCCTAGGCCCCTAGATCGCCTAGTAGTACCTTGATAAGTTCGGGATTAACTACCTCGAATCTTATTAAGGATGCGTGCAAAGTGGTACAATGCCGGGCCCAAAGCAAGATGATTATTATTTTCACTAATTATGTACTATAATGTTTTCAAGCTTCATGGTTTGTTTTAGTGTAAGCTTCCCAAGTTGAGAATTTGAGTTATATTGTGTAGCATTGATGAACTCTATAATATGTCAAGAATTCTGTGTTCCTTACATTCCTAGCATGGTTTTTAAGTTGATGGTTTGCATGATAAACTGATTTTAAAAATGCATATCATGTACATATTTCCGAAGTATGGTTTTAGTGTGAGTTACTGTCAAGTGTATGCTTGTGTTTTCCTCCAGCAGTTTTAAAAAGCATGTCTTCTTTTAACGTATCATTTTGTGAGTAGATGGTACTTACTAAGCATCCGCTTATAGATTTGCATTTCCTTATACTGCAGATAAAGGTAAAGAAAAGCTCGAGTAAGAGGGGGTAGCAGGAGTAGTGCTTGGTGGGTGTGTGTGTCGGAACTGTGGAAAAATATCTTGGACTTGCTAGTGCGAGGAACATGTTAAACCTTGGTGTAGTGTATTTTTCTATCTTGTGGCTATGCATGAAGCACTGTTAAGAGTTGCTTATGATGATTTACAGTTTGGTAGTGATTAGTGTGTCACAGACTCTTCATCAATAAAAGGGGTAGAATGAGAGTCCAAGGAGGAGTACAAAGGGGAGAACAACTTTCTTTGTAGGGCTGGGCGTGACCCCCACACAGCTCGTGACATGGCAGTGTGGAGTCACACGACCCCAAAACTCTCCCTCTCGGTCTAAGTGACACGACCGTGTGAATTCACACGGTCGTGCCAGAGTGGGGTGTGTGATCCCCACACGACCGTGTGGAGTCACACAATCCCGAACTTTCTTCTCTCGGCCAAGTTGACACGACCGTGTGAAGGTGCACAACCGTGCCTTGCTCTCTCTGGAGGACCTACACAGCCGTGTGGTATACACAGTCGTGCCCAACCTAGTCTCTGGAAGGGGTTACACGACCGTGTGCTACACACGGCCATGCAAGGCTTAGCCTTTGGAAATGTCACACAACCGTGTGACACACACGGCCATGTGATGGGTCTTACTTCAAAGGTGACACAACCACTTGTCCTTTACATTGTCGTGCCCTGCACTAGCAGGGAAGGCCTTACACGGTCGTGTGGCACACACGGTCGTGCCCAATTTTGGGCCTGGTAGGCTATATGATCGGTCATCTTCACACGGCCATGTCTTGGTTCCTCATGGGTAAGTCTACTCGGTCGGTCAGGGCCACATGGCTCAGGCCTCTAGCAGATCTAGACTTCATCTCAGCTCTGCTTCCCTCCAAAACACGACTGAGGAGTCACAACAAGTTCAAAGGAGATCTCTGGATCGAGTAGTGTGCACATAACGAAGTCTTTTATTAGGTATGAAAAGTGTAACACCCGTGCCTTAGGTTAGGGTAATAAGTAGGGTGGGCGCTACAGTTTGGTATCAGAGCCAGTTCCACCCTTCCGCCACACACACCTCAAGCATTGATCCTGCAGCTTCCAAGTAAGAAAGTACCTTTTTCATAACTTTTATGCATCTAGTTTCAATTATGAGTAATAAGAAATGCTTGAATAAGATTTAGCATGCTTATATATGAAAATAGTGATGATAGTAAGTAGGAATGAGGATGGGTTGACGTATGTCTCACTAGTTTGGTTTATGATATATAAAATAGCTAGAGGACGACCGACTAGATAGCCGAGAGCTAATGAACCTCAACCAGTGGAAAATGAGTCTGCACCATAGCCCAACCTTTTAGAAGTAGTAGCTCAGCTGCAGAGACAATTGGCGGAGCAGCAGTAGGTTATTGCTACCTTGTCTGATCCTCCCGTAGTCACACTAGAAGCTAATACGGTGGCACCTATTACGGCCACATTAATTTATTCATGATAATTAAACCCTTAAGTCATATTCCTTAATCATAAATTTGATCACATTAAATTATGACTTCTTTAATTGATGACATTATACATTTATAATTATAATTATGTCCAAAATTCTAACACTTAATACATAATCAAGGAAATGTTTAAATTTATACCATGTAGTTTTAATTTACTATGTGATCATGCAATCTAATAAAATATAAAAAATAAATTAACCATAACATAAATAGATTAACTAATTTTTTACATGGTTATAATTTCCCAAATAACCTTAATGGTAATTGATGATGTCTGAATGAAGGAAGCTGAAAAGTCAAGAATAGGATAACTATTGACGGGATAAAGACTTCAATCCTTAAAATAAAACTAAATCAGGGAAGGGGTCTATAGCGTTGGTCCTACAACGCTCAAATTAGAATCAGGAAGAGAGAATGAGTATTTGAGAAATAAATAAATCTTACCTTTCTTCATACGTATCCTTTTATACTTTTCTTTATGATCGTTCACCTTATTTAATGATATTAATTGCTAGAGGAAGACTTCTTTATCTTGACTTCTGTGCATTAATGATAAATGAAGTATTCTTCTTGGTCTTGGCTTCTTCATCTTTAATGATGATAGACGGAGTGCTCTTTTTTATTTTCTCGTCTCCTCTTGTCTAGTATCATTCTTGCGCCAGATGGCCGATCTGAGAGGCTTGCTTTCCTACCAGACAGGTGGTCCGAGAGCTCGTTTTCCTACCAACCGAAACAACCGGCTATGGATTTGTCTATTCGTCCGATCGACCCATGATGTTCATTCGTCTGACCGACCAGATAATCCACTTGGCCACTCCTTTATCAACCGGGCTAATCAGATAATCACTTTTAATTGAGGCTCTTTCTATAAGTTTCTATATTAATCACCTTAATTTTAATTAATACTATATTAATTTATCCATGATAGATGGACTCTTCTCTACCGCCACATCAGTAGTGAATGACTTGAGCGACCAATTTAGCTCAATGGATTTCGTAAGAGACTTTTGGGAAGTTATTTTCTATTAATAATTTTAGCTTTGACTTGACCCTTTAATAAGAAAATGGTAGATTTCTCATTAGTTCTGTCCTTATCACCTAAACCAATTTTTTTTTATAATTACCTTTAACTCCAATTAAGATGTGGACCCAATGGTAAACTACTCTAGGGGCCTTGTTTAATGTATCAATTTGATTTTTCAAGTCACAATTTTTCTACTTATACTTCTTTTATTTTTGACTCATGTGAACAAGTAATATCATCAAGTTTGCATTCCAATACGCCAAGTTTTTTTTTCTAAATGAATATTCTTTCTTTAAGATTTATTTAAAGATCTATTTACAGAAGCGACAACATCTAATAATTCTTCAATAGAAAAGCTACTTACAATGTCACACGAGTTGTGTGAATTTGTCGATGCAATTTGGCCTCATGTGGTCAAGTTTGACCAATTGAGTGGTATTTGGAGAGACTAAGGTATTAGAGAGTTTGTTGGTATAATTGCACTCAAAGTAATCAGGTTCAACTAAGCAACTTTGATGTTTGAAAAAAAAAATGAAATCAGATATATTGTGAATAATGATATGTTTTGCAAGCATACAGGTGCAAGTTATATGACAAAATTAAGTGCAATGGATGAAGTCGAAGTTAGTTATGGTTCATCGGACATTTGACAATTAGAGAAGTTCAAGTGGATTGAGGATTAAATATTTAACAAATGAAAATCCAAGCAAATTAAGAGTGATAAAATATTTAGCAGATAAAAATTTGGATAGATCAAGATTGATTGATTATCTAACAAATGAGAAAGATTCGGAGACAAAACCAAACCTCTTATAAATCCTATTTATTACAACAAGAAGAAAAGAACATAACAATAAGATAATAAAAAAATACCATGAATAAAAAAAAATACAAGATGAGGATTGAAAACCCTCAAACAATAAAATCTACTCAACTTCCTTAGCCTTTCACAATTTTCTCAAATGGAGATCCAAACAAACCAATAACAAACTAGCAAAATTGAGTGGAGGAGTATTGTATTTTAATTTGATAAGAAAAGTTGAGAATAAAAATCTTAAATTATAAATAGTAATTGTTTTAAAAGGACTTTGTTTCTTGACCCTCCTATTTCATTCATACACTTCTTTTTTCTAAAATACTCTTTAAAAGTAAAAAAAATAATTATATTATATGTTTTAGTACTTAATTAAAATTTAATAGATACATCACACTTTTTAAAAAAAAAAAAAACAAGTTATTAGACTCAAATTGGAACCATCCATTATATTTTGACATTAAATATTAAAAAATTAATTTTATATTATTTTTTCATATTTAATGTGCAACATTAGAAATGCATTTAATATTATTGTCTATTGAAAATTTATACATTATTATCTTCATTTTAAAATTTATTTATTTTGTAATTACAGAATTTGGTTTAATGCTAAAATATATTATACAATTTTAGAATTTAATTTAGGATTTAAACATTAATAACTTATTCACCTGAGCACTTAACTTATTTATAATATAAAATATTTTTAAAACCACAACGAACCTATTTCGATCATCTTCTCTATCGGATAACTCCGTCCTATTTGCTTTAAAGTTAAATGTGGCATATTGACACGCAAGCCGGTCCTAGACTTTGAAGGGTCCAATGCAAAAAAAAAAAAAATAGGCCCTTTAAATTTAGATAAAAATAATAAAATCAATACTATATAATAATTCATCAACAGAACACAAACTAAAATCCATAATAATGAAAACATTATATTCAATGTTGCTAATACTCAGTATTAGAAAATAAAAAAGAATTATTACAATTAACTATGAAAAACTGATCTTCTTGCAGTTTTATTTGCAAAGTCATCGATCAATTTTTCATAATTGAATTTTTCTAAAAACTCACTCTCAATCGAAATCATAGCTAATGCATTCAATCTTGTTTAGGTCATGGTTGATCTCAAACAAGATTTCAACAACTTCAATTTAGAAAAATTTATTTCTGCAGATGCGACAATCACCGGAATAGTTAATAATATCCTGTATGCAATGAATGAATTCGGGAAACAATTCATTCTTTATAAAAAAATTAGTATTTCACTTGTTGTTTTTGTTTCCTTTGGCAAAATATGTTGTATGATTTTCAGTTCTTAATATAAGTCATCTCCATCCAAATCTGAAACATCTTGTCGTGTACCATTTTTTTCTTTGTAGTTTTCTTTTAAGATTCTTACAACGAGCTTTCAAGTCCTCATCAATCAATGAACTCAACTTTTCAGCTGTGAAAAGAAATCCAAAAAGATATTCATATTCCTCATATCGTTCAAACCTTTTCTTCAATAACCCAATTGTTTGATCTACTATGAACAAGAAATAATGAACTCTAAAAGCTTCCTCGACAAATTCTTGAGGTAGTTTCGAAGACTCATATGTAACCTCATCAAAATGCCTTTTTTATATATATATTTGTCTTTTTTCAGGAAAAACAGGATCAATCTCCATTGTTGAAGCAAGTTCTTTTGTTGTATTGATAGCTTGTCCAAATCCAGATTCTCTATACTCTTCAAAAGAAGCAATTAACCCCTTAATCTTGGTCATAGCTACGTCAATAAGCATGTTTTCAGATTGTAAGGTTTTGCTAACAATATTAACTTTACCTAATATCTCATACCAAATAATCATACCCACTAAAAACTCAAAATTTCCAAGTTCAAATGTTGCTAAAGACTTTGCTTCACTTCTTATTTTAGAGTCAGTGTCTTTTTCTTCTGCAACTTGAAGTAAAGCTTCTCTGATTTGTTGAGCTTGAAGTACCACTACTTTTACACTTTCAGTACGACTTTCCCATCGAGTGATTGACAATGACTTGAGAGTTAAATCTTTTACCATTACATGATCTATCAAAATCTTCCACCTCTTTGTAGAATGAGAAAATATTGTATAAATCCATTGTACTACTCCAAAAAAGTCTTTCGCTTTTCCACAGGAATTTGCAATATCACAAAGTGTTAAATTCAAACAATGACAACCACATGGAGTATACAATGCTCTACGATTTATATCCAACAATTTTTTTTTTACGCCTTGGTGCCTCCCTTTCATATTTGCCCCATTATCGTATCCCTGCCCTCTCACATTATCAATATCAAGATCAAAACTCTTCAACACATTTTGCAGTTCTTCAAACAAGCCTTGTCCTGTTGTATCATCCACTTTTAAAAATCCCAAAAAGTATTCTTCTACTTTCATTGGGCTTGTAGAAACATCAACACATCTTATAACTAAAGTCATTTGCTCTTGGTTACTAATATCAGGAGTGCAATCAAGTATTACAGAAAAGAACTTAGCTTTTTTAATGATTTCAAGAATAGAACTCTTTATTTGAGAAGCTAACAAGCATATCAATTTATTCTGAATTTTGTGGCTAAGATAATGATGATGTGTATTTCTTTCAATATGTTCTCTCATCATTGAGTCTCACTCAACAATCATCTCAATAGCAGTCATAAAATTTCCATTGTTATCATCATAAAGTTTCTCATTACTACCACGAAATGCTATATTTTGTTTAGCCAAAAATTTCACAAGTGAAATTAATCGGTGTAATACCTTCCTCCAATGCTCTTTTGCCTTCTTGATTTGATCTTGAATAGCATGATCAATTGTTGTACCCTTCATTAACCTGATACGCAACTCAGACCAACTAACATAATAATTGATATGCTCAATACTTGTCTCATGTTCTTTAAGTCTGCTACTAAGATGTCCCCAATCACAGTATCCCTCATTTGCTAGTTGACTTGGTTGAGGTCCCCTTTTGAACAACTTGCAACAAAAACAAAATGTTTTATCAAGTGCTTGTGAGTAGACAAATCAATCTCTATGGTGCTTTTGACAATTTGGCAAAATCCGAGTATAGAAATCTGAAGAGAATCGTCTATTTGATCTATCTTTGGGACCTTTCCCTGTTAATATATCTCTTATAGGGCCATTTTCCACTAATTGATCCTTCCACTTGGGATCTAAATTCTCCCAATTTTTAGGATCAAAAATGTCAAGTGGAATTGATGAACTTGGTTCTTCATTCACTTCATTAATAGCATCATCATCACTTTCAGAATAATTATTTTTAAAGTCTAAGTCATCACCACTTTCATTGTCTTCAATCTCATTCACATCTCCCTCTATATCATTTTCAATGGCTAAGCCTTCATGTAATTCATTACCATTGTTTTCTTGTTTTTCTTCATTAACCAAATCTTCAAGTAATCAATTTTTCGATTCTTTGACAATAAATCTGTCAATTGCCCCTCTTTGAGACTCAATAAATTCTTCAACTCTTTTTCTTTTTTTTTTCCGCTTATCATGTCCTGATAGATACTTTCTAGTATTAGCCATTCTAATTTTCTACAAAAAAAAAAAAAAAAACAAACTCTCAAACAACCACTTATTACAGATATTAGACAAGCATTTATTATAAAATGTTCATTTTGCAACTCAATTTCCTATGAAGTAATTTCTTATGAAAATGAATCCCTGCTCCAGGAAGCTATTGAGAAACACAAGCAGAGAGAAAAATATGATAACATATTAATATTTATCATGGAAGAAAACAACATGCTAATTGCTAAGTAAAACATATGAGAAGGAAAAATATGATTCATATGAAGATACAATAGTCCAAATAGAGGGGAAACTGGAAGAATTGAAAATCAAAAAATTTACCATGATTCTCTTATGGAAATTCTTAAAGTTTAGCCGTTTAAGGAAGGTGTTGCTGGCGTCCCAGGTATCTCCACATCTTGGAAGAATGCAAAGAAATAGGGAGATAGAGAAATAGGAACAAGAGATGTCTCTAAAAAAATGTAAAACTGCATTATTAATAAGAAGAAAGGAATTGCATAAGTGCTCTGTAATAGAAGAAAATCAAATATTTGCATGATTGTGCATGCTAATTACATGTCATACTACAATCGAACATGTAAATAATTAGCTTTATTTAACAGGTAATAAATAGTATACTACCACGTCTCTGTCGAGCCTTCGGCGAACAGTAAAAGTAGAAAAAGGCGGCATCTTTAGGTTTAGCGAAGATGGAGGAAGAAATATCCGTGTGGTTATTTTTTTGCACTTTTACAAAAAAAACTCATAATAGTTTATAATTTATAAGTAGGTTCTTTTAATTACATTTTTTTATATGGGTTAACTTTGTTATAAAATATATTAAAAAATGGGCCCTCAAAGAAATGGGGCCCTGTGCGTCAGCCCCATGTTGACCGCATCAGGGCCGGTTCTGTTGACACACCATATTTAATGGATGAAAAAACTAAATAATTTCCCAAATATATGATAGTTTAATAAAATAAAGAGAATAGGGTAGATTTATTAAACCCAATGTCATAGATTTAATAATTAATCCTTCAAAATTCATTTTAAGATAAACTATATACATGCCATTTAATTATTTTGGCGACCTCATGGATTAGATATTTATGAGTAAGTTTGGTATTTAATTTAATAAATATTAAAAAAAAATAAGTTTGAATATTATTTATTAAATTATATAAAAATTTATTTTTTTATTTAAATATATAAAAATATAATAACTTATTAAAATTTTTATACATTAGATGAGCATTTCAGTTAAATGCAATTTGTGAGATATGGGCCCAACCCTCGGCGACCCGGGCTGATGGATCTTGAAACCGTAATAGATCAGCAATTATTCGGCCTCTGTGTTTTTATATTGTCAACGCATTCTATAAATATCAAGTCCCGGAAAGGGGATTAGGCTAGGCTTTCTAGTATACTTCCTCCGTTCTATATCGGACGGCCGTTTATCTGCGCCTACAAAGGTTTGATTTCTTTCTCATGGTTCGTGTGAGATCTTCGTCTGCTCCCGTCTTTTTTACTTGTTGGTTTAAACTTCGAGAGCTCTCTTCCCTCTGTGTTGGACATATTCATCCCTCTCGCTTATTGATTGCATGTTTGGATGATTTGGGCTTACGCTCACTCTTTCCCCCCAACCAAGAGGTGGTTTTGAAGTATTACACCTGGTATTTACTGCTGGTTTTTGTAAAATCTTGATTTTTATAGTAAGGTTTTAGATAATATTCATGATCTTTACACGAGATTCTATTGGATATAAATTGTTAGGCGGTTTAAACTTTTATTTAAGATTAAGAGACTCAGACGGGGTTTTTTGGTCGAGTTAGCCGTTTATGTGCAGGGCCTTGATTTTGAAAAATGTATTTCCTAGGGCTAGTACTCATTGCCCCTTGGACAATCATATTTTTTTTTATCGAAGCTGTAAAATTGGTAAGAATGATAATGAGACTGTGGCACAAGAAATCCATTCCAAACTGAAATTACATATTCAATTTATGCAGGAGTAATTCAGTCCTCCAATTTAATTACCTACTTGAATATCCACAGGACATAGATGTTGATAGTTTGATTAAAGTGGATATTGTTTCCAATTATTAGAGGGATGTGATTGACTTTTTAGGATGCGAAGATGGAGAACAAGTTCTGTATATTTCCAATATAATCATAGCTCTGCTTGTTTTCTATCAAATGGACAATCTTGACCAACTTCCCTTGTGATATACTTTCCTTAAATTGGGCTACATGTGTTTTATATTCTTGTAAGTGTATCAATGTAGCCAAAAGTTTCCTTTTTCTCACCTTTTTTGGTAGGAGAAAAGTTACTCATTTTTTATTTTGTTCATAATTAGACATGGCTTCAGATTAGTTTAGTATTTCAACTGAGTGATTTTATTTATTTGGGATAGTTTCTCCATAGATAAGATTGCTTATGTCACAGTGTATTTCTGTTGATTATTTTTTTCTTGCCTTAAGATAAATTAATGCTTCGTGTCAAGAAAGAGATAAAAATCTTGAATCTTGTCTCCATTGTCTGATCTTCTAGTGGCATATATTGATGGTAAGCTTGAACCAAAATGAATCAATGAATTTATGTTTCAATTAACTGTTTACAAATGTATCTAGAGTAAAGTAGAGAAAAATCCCTAATCAGAACTTGAATTTTGCATGCAATCCCCACTCATAAAAAATTTTGTTCCCACTCCCTGCATGCAAAGTTTTATTTGCTTCAACTCTCTCGTGCAAATATTGTGACCTAATTGCCCCTTAGATTTTTTTGGTACAAAAGGTCCAAAAATGAGTATAATTTAAAGAAAATCTAGTATATTTTCTATCCAATTGAGTATCATTTAAAGAAAATCTAGTATATTCGAGTATATTTTTAATTAAAATTGTCCTTCATATATTTTAGGTATAAATAGTCTAAAAATAAGTATAATTCCTATTAAATTCAGTATTTTAAACTAGAATCGAGTATATTTTCTATTAAATTGAGTACGATTTTTTTCCTATTTAATATAATTCCTCCTAAATTCAGTATCATTTGAAAAAAATCTAGTATATTTTTCATCCAATTGAGTATCATTTAAAAAAAATCTAGTATATTTTACATCTAATTGAGTACCATTTAAAGAAAATCTAGTATATTTTCCATCCAATTGAGGTGGAAAAAGAATCGTACTCAATATGATAGAAAATATACTGGATTCTAGTTTAATTGTACTGAATTTAAGAGGATTTATACTCATTTTTAGACTTTTTATACTTAAAATATCAGGGGCAATTAGGTAAGTATATTAGACTAGGGAGTGAAAAGAAAGATTTTTTCCAATGGGGAGTGCATGCAAAGTTGTGTTTACCAATGGGGACTGCATGCAAATTTTCCCATGTATCTATGGTATTTATTTCCCTGCTTTGTTAATCAGTCTATTGACTTGAAGCATGTTTTTTTCTTCATATATCTTACCTATTCGTTATGCCTTTATATGTCTATCTGGATCTCCAGCTCTAGAGAAAATGTCAGAAGTAGAAGAGTATCGCTGCTTTGTTGGTAGCCTTTCATGGTCAACAACTGATGGAAGTTTGAAGGAAGCATTTCAGAAGTTTGGCCATCTCACTGAGGCCAAGGTGGGAATCTGTTTTTGTTTTTTCCAATTTTTCTCTTCTTATGCTATCCTTATTTCTTTCAATTCTAATATTCTCCACATTATATTGTCATATTATCATTTATTGTTCTGTGGCAGTATAAGATCTGAACAGATTTAACTACCATTACTTGTTGTTTACACCAGCTATTGAGTCCTAGAAGGTAAAGCTTGTCACAAAAGTAGCCTTTTATTGTTTTGTTTTTCATTTTCTTTTCTTTTGTTGGTATAGTAGAGTTTATTTTCACATCATAGTTTCTTGGCATCTTTCCATTTATTGTTTGTTTACTAGGATTAGTGTGGCCAAACGGGCCAACCCATGGCAGGGCGGCCTCTCAAAACCCGGTCATATGGTGGGACGAGATGGCCTGCCATCCTGGTGGGTTGGGAAATCCCCAACCCAAGGTGGGTTGGGAAATCCCCAACCCAAGGTGGGTTGCAGGTTAGACGAGCTAGGCCATGACCCGCCATTTTTTTTTAAATGAAAATAGAAAAAAATTTAAGATTTTAAGTTTGGGTTACGGATTAGACACGTCAAGTCCACGAGTACATTGAGTTTTTTCACTTTAGTTTTAAATTTTGGGGAAAAATTTTCCTCAACCCGCTGGCTTGTTTGCGACCCGCGCAAGTCGTTCCGCTTGCACCCACCTTAAAATAGGTTGATAAAATTTGAACCCAACCTATTTAAATTATTTGGTGGGGCGGGCTAACTTGATGGGTCCAACCCAAATTGACGGCTCTAGCTGTGATGGATGAGCAAGAGGGAAAGGGAAAGCAATAAAGGAAACACATAAAGAGCCTTTCTTAATTTCCATATAACTAAGCTGTAGGCTATCACTTCGCCATCATGTTATCATTTTTTATAGAAAGGCTTTGGGACTCTGGAAGCCACTCATTCCATATGGGCTATCCTTAAAGAATGATTATCTATAGCTGGTTTTATCACTGCAAAAAACTTCTGTATGTTATTTTATTTTAAAGGTCTACCATAATACTTTATTTGGATATGAAATTTTCTCTTGGTTGGATTTTTTGTGTGCCTAGATTGTTCTTGATAAGTTTTCTGGTCGATCTCGTGGGTTTGGCTTTGTCACGTTTGATGCGGAGGATGCTATGGAAGAGGCTATTGAAGCAATGCATGGAATGAACCTTGATGGGCGATCTATTACTGTTGAAAGAGCCCAACCTCAGGGTCCTGGTGGAAGGGATCGTGATTCAGGGCGTGACTTTGATCGTGGTCGTGATCGAGGCCATGGTAGGGATTTTGGTGGTGGTGGTGGGCGGGGTTCAAATGGTAGTGACTGTTTTAAATGTGGGAAGCCTGGTCATTTTGCAAGGGAATGCCCATCTGGTGATGGTGGAAGAGGGGATAGGTACAGTGGCAGAGATGATTATGGGGGTAGTCGTGGTGGTGGCAATCGATATGGACCTGATCGTAATGGGGATCGCTTCAGTTCTCGGAACAGAGATGTGGTAAGCCGTGGTGGAGGTGGAGGTGATCGTTATAACCGTGATAGATCTGGTCCATATGAACGCCCTAATGGTGGTGGGGGCTACAGATCTTGATTTATTGCTGCTTGTTTTCAGGTATGACCGCTTCATGATTTCCATATTTTTTCAGCTTTCCTATGTAACATGTTTGTTTATATGTGAAAATGCAGTATTAAAGCTAGTTTTCCAACATTCCAACCTACAAAGGTGGTCGTGGGCCCTGGATACCAGCTTCAATGTAGTCATCTACTATTATTTTCTACTGTGGATTTGTTGAGTGCGCTACTCTTTGCCCGACTCAGTGCTTGAATATCACCCAGATATTAGTACTTTGTTTGATAATTGCCTTGTTCTTGGTGGAAATCCCACTGCTTTTCAGTACATTTGCTGTGTGCATTGCCTATATGTGAATCTATGATTTGATAAGTCTTGACCTTGATCTTGGGAATGTTGCTAAATATTGAAGTGGGCGAACAATACTGGTCTGCAAGGCCTGCTTTTAAGAATGATTAAAAATTTTACCAGATTATGGGAATTGGTCGTTCACTTTGAAATTTGGTAGTGTAAACTGTAGTCCCTCGGGTTATTATAATCTCCATCCAGTTTGCAGTTTGCATTTGACCAAAAAACTTAATGTGGAGGAGACGGGTAATCTTTATCATTTCTGCAGATGAAACATTTCAGTCACCTTTATAATCTTATTGACATTGTTAAACTTGTGACAGGTTCAACTTGGCCTTGTGAATTATGACATTTCTCAATCCTTTGTGGGTTACCAAATGACTAGCACTGTTCAAATTTGTGTGACCTAGTATCGTCATTCTTGGAATTTCATTTGTTCTTGCTTTTGCCCGGATGTGGTCTCTTCCCTCTAGATCAAATTGACTTTCAAATCTTTGTTTGTGAAGATTGGGGGATGTGGGAGTTGCCCTTTCAAGATACTCAGCCCTAATATACCAATGTCAAATTCCCTAATATGCACGGGCCTAGTGGTGTCTGCAGGTTGAGAATGCACATGACAGATCCTTGCATGCGTTGTGTTAGCTGGGAAGCATTTTGCGGGTTATGATCTGATCCTTGGCATTTCTTCTTTAAAGACAACTGTGTAACAATTTGGCAGTTACATTTTATGATATCTATTGCTAAACCTGGATTTGCTATCTATCTTTTGTTGCTACTTGACTACTTTCCAAACCTTTTTTTGGCTTCGAGAACCGTTTTATTGGATTCATAACCATGTAAATGAATTGATTGTGCATTTGTTAACTGGGAGAGAGATCTTCCAAATATTTGCTGGCTAGCAAATTTTGGCACCAACATTGTTTTCTCGATTTGTATATTTTGCTTCGGGGTTTTAAGTGACTGTTGATGTGATGAGTTTACAATCAGTTAGATGGGTCTATCAAGTAACACTATTAATTGAGTTCTTAAAGACGACTGCACTTTGGGAAAAAACTGGTGACTTCTTGCCTTAGTTTAAACCTTGGTGGAGGAGCACACCTCAATTCTCATAAGTTATTCAAACTAGATGGTAAAAAACTAGAGGCTCTTAAGGTACAAGAGAACAAGTTCCTTCATACTAGTTATAATGTGTCAACTTAGGATAGTTCAGCTAGTATTCAATGTAGTAAAATGTGATTATATTTATCTTAGCTGTTTCTTATAGTCTGTCTTTAGATTATGTGAAGGGTGGTAAATTATAAATTTAGTTTATAATTGATCAAATTTGATAGGGAGTGGAAGAGATTTCTATGTGAACAGCTATCTTAAGAATGATGTGTGAGAGACCTAATGATGAGAGATTTGAATGAGGAAGACCAATTGAGTTCAATGAATGATATCCTCTTAATCCTCGTAAAGCACCTCATGGAGGAGTCAGGAGGAGAAAGTAAATTAAATGCAATGACTGGCCAAAATGCATACTATCCTTGATAGAGTTCATGTGGTGATACAACGCTCACATCCCTATCCCTATTTGAACTCAACTTGGCTGAAGAAACCTAAGTCAACAACTGACTACCAAATTCATATATCCAATATGATTCTCCTATAGTCTTTTATGAATCTCTATCCATCTCTTAGTTAATATGACGGTCGATTGGTCGATTATAAACTGACATCTAACATGAATATAATCACCTCTGTCAATTCTCTATTGACTTATAACTGCCAATTAATTATTAATAAATGCATACATTTTTATGTCCACAAACATGTGGATTACCTTTTACCACAGGTAGCCTCATATCTAACCATGTTTGTGATGAAAATTAACTTCATAGTTTTCACTATATTCTGATTTAAATCATTATGTCCATTGGCCTCAATTAGACCTATCGACATAACTTATCCACTCCCTCACGTGGTAAAGGGTTTGGCAGATTAAGCAGTCACTCATTGTTCGATTCTCAATTATGGTATATCGTGTGATATTTTTTTCCAATTGGATATGAAAAATTTAGGACAATGGTTGTTGGGGGGGAGGTACATTTTTTCAAAATTATTCTAGTGACCAATGGGAATTTTATATGGGATTAGATCAATCACTATTAGGAGTTCAGAAAATTAGATATATATATTATCAAAATAATAAATAAATAAATTATCCACCATTCCCTTTTTTTTTGTTGGACTTCTTCCTAGGTAATGTTTCTATGATAAAATCTTCTAAACCTCAACCCTTGCGATTGCGAAGATGAATAAATAATTCAGCTCAATACTTTTGTAGAATGACTTATATCATTAATCAATTACATAGCTGCATGATCCTCTATCAAAAATTACATCTAAAGTCACCCTAGGATAATGGTCCTTGAAGTGGTTAACTAGACAGGATGAACATTCTAAGAATGTTGATTGCTTAGATGAGTCTTAGTGAGTGCTTCCCGATTTATTTTATTGGCCGGTGGAAAATTTCCATTGAGTCGAGTCAATCACCTCCAAGATTAGTCGATTCAAAGAATTAGATGCCTAGATTACCAAAATAATAATAATAATTGATACGGTGCAGGTTCATAGGGTATGTAAGATGAGGTGATCAGAAGTCAATCTTACGTGGAGGTCAGAAGTCAAGCATCCTTGGCTGGTCAAAAGTCAAACTTACGTGGCTTGGGTCAAAGTTTCAGCTGATGGGGTGGTCAAAGGATAGGAGTATAAGTCGGACAAGGGCCAGCCCTGATAGCGGTCAAGGACAGAGCCTGCGGGCCAGGTACAGTTGAAGATTGAGCCCACCACCCAAAGGTAAAGGAAAGAAGGCTCTGGGCGTAGAATAAACAGACCTGGCGTACAGACCGGGACGTACAAGCCAAGGATAACAATAAACAGAAGCAGGTCAGGAAATAGACCTGGCGTACAGGTCGGGACGTACAAGCCAAGGATAACGGTAAACAGAAGCAGGTCGGGAAATAGACCTCGCGTACAGGTCGGAACGTGTAAACCATGGATTGCAGTAGACAAATGCAAGTTAAGAAGCAGACCGGTCGGGCAGGTCGGAACGTGCAAACCATAGATAACAGTAAACAGAAGCAGATCGGGAAACAAACCTAGCGTACAGGTCGGGACGTACAAGCCAAGGATAACGGTAAACAGAAGCAGGTCGAGAAATCGACCTGGCATACAGGTCGGGACGTACAAGCCAAGGATAACGGTAAACAGAAGCAAGTCGGGAAATAGATCTCGCGTACAGGTCGGAACGTGCAAACCATGGATTGCAGTAGACAAATGCAGGTCAGGAAGCAGACCGATCGGGCAGGTCGGAACGTGCAAACCATGGATAACAGTAAACAGAAGCAGGTCGGGAAACAGACCTGGCGAACAGGTCGGGACATACAAACCATGGATAACAATCGATAAAAGCAGGTCGGGAAGCAGACCGGTCGGGCAGGTCGGAACGTGCAAGCCATGGATTACAGTAGACAAATGCAGTCAGGAAACAGACTGGTCGGGCAGGTCGGAACGTGCAAGCCATGTATTACAGTAGACAAATGCAGGTCAGGAAATAGACCGGTCGGGCAGGTCGGAACGTACAAGCAATGGATAGCAGTATATCGAAGCAAGTCAGGATGCAGACCTAGCGTTTAGGCACCACAGGACAAACAAGCCAAGGAATCGTAACCGCTTGTCAAAGAATGTCAGAAAACAATCAAGGTGTCAGGGAATATGCTAACAGTCGGGGCTCGCTACGCCTTCGGTTTTGCCGCCAGCCTATTAGGAAGAGTCACGTGTCAATCACCGCCAGACAAATCCTGACAGCCGACATTCCTTGACACTCGCCAGGTCCCAGAGACATCCGTTGCAGTATAAAAAGGGATGCTTTGTCCCTTATGCAGGGACGCTCACTCATCATTTCTTACCAGTCTTTACTTTTCATCCTTTCTCTGACTTGAGCGTCGGAGAGCTTGACCCGGGGACTTTTTCCCTGGTTTCTGGTCTCTAACGACTTGTGGGTTCGTCTAAGTGTGCGCAGAGCAGCAGCGTCATCGTCCTGGTCATCTTCCTTCGTCAGCCGCTTGTGCGAACCTTTCCAGGGGGGTACCAGGTGGATCAGACGCTTCGGCGACTTTCCGTCAACTTCCAGTCCATCAAAGCCCGCCTCCATCCAACTCAACTTCCGGATGGGATCAATAATAATAACTAACGATCATGCACATGTATTGCGTGAGCTAGGCTCTATATCTAGGTGGGGTAATATAGGGAGAGATATGAGGGAAGAAGAATTGACCTATAAAAAATAGTTTTTAATTTTTAAGTATTGCCCCTACTTTTATTTTTTTTAGTGGGACAAGACTGTAATATTTTTATAATTTTATACATCTCTAGGGGTACTTATAAAAAATTAAGGTGGGGCAATTACCCCACTAAAGCTATACATGAGTTCGTCTCTGGTTGCGTGTGTAATATAATACATGAACGCGTGCAGATAACAAACTCTCTTTCATAAAAATTAATTTAATTCTTTATATCAGATATTAAACTTGTAAGAACAAATATCACATTTAATCTTAGCCAAAAGGTCGCCCTTAAATCCTTTTAAAGTTAGATCAACTTGCTGCACAGTTTGACAGTAATTCGGACAGCAAACTGAAGAAGATGGTGTGAAGCATTACTTGTTGAACAAAGTTGTATCACTTTGTACATGTGGGTTCATCATCCCTATGCAATATCTTGCTTTTAAAGAATGACGACAATGTTGGTAATAACAATCACAAGGGTTTTAGTTGGCCAAAACCAGCAAACTCATGGCAACTTTCTAGCTGTAGTGTAACCACATAATTTTGTCGAGCTTCCTTTCCTTGAAGCAAATTGTTTAAAGTTGATCTACCAAAGGGACTAACTTCCTTGCTCAGGAACTTGAATCCCTTAGAATATAACCCAATAAGTTCCTGATGTGGATGTGTATACCAAACATATGTTAGAATAAAAGTTCTCGGATGTTTGTGGGAAAATCCAACAGAGTACACTGCCCACTTCAAATTTGCAATCTCCTTCGTACTACGTCGTGTAACTGGTGGATCAATGATAATGTCAAACTTCTCTGATGCATCATTAGCTTTTTGGTTGTCAATAGAGTATAGAAAAGGCTCCTTTGCCATGGAATAGTAGGTAACATGGTTGTGCTTAGGGACATGATCAGATCATGTTTGATTTTACTTGTCTGTTGTGTGCTATTCTACTAACACCAGTAGTTTTTCTTTTACCGTAAAGGATGAATAAAGATGAAGAACAAGTATTTGATCATTCCGTGACTCCATAGTTATCTTTCGGAAGGAATGTAGGTCATTCAATGAATTCTTATCACTATAGATGATGATGGTATCAGCTGAAGACATGTTAATGCTGAGTAAGCAATCATGGTTGTTAGTTAAGAACATAGTTCTCCCACACGTCCTATCTTTGAAATTGTTCCACGTGGCCAGCTTCTTTGACATAACTAATACCTGGCTCACACACTCATAAGACTCAACACCAATTATTGAATACAAATCTATAACTCTATGTATTGATGTGTGTTCTTAGCTTGCAACAAGATCAAATTGTCTAAATAATTTAGTGTCACTAGAAGTTCTATTTGAAGGGTCCAGCTTGCTGCTATCATAAGAAGAAGAATCTATACTAGATTTACTCTTAAAAATAAGATCATTAGAATGATTGTTATTATGTTTCATGAATCCATCTCTATTATAGAACCACAAAATGGAGAGGCCATAGAACCGTAAAAAGAAGGAGTGGCCAAAGGTGTTGTTGTCCTCTAGATATGGGAGCGGTCTAGCCATCTTGGAATTAATACAATATGATGGCTGAGGAGGCAAATCCGACTTCAAAACAAGGTCAATTTGTTGCTGGGTATCTTCCATATGTGATAATTTAGGAGGAGGATCCTCTAGAATAAATTCAGCACAGTCTGAAAATAGTTGGTACACCTCATCAAGTCCGTCATCATTATATATCAGATCACAAATCTCTTCGGTCTTGCCTTCTAGGTCTTCCTCAAATGGTCTATAATCAGTTGCTTGATATAATTTGATAAGAAGTTCAGAATTACCTTGTTAGATAGAACATGAATCCAGAACGAATAAAGGATCATCTTCAAGCACTTCGTCCATTTCCATAATCATCATATACTAGTTCAATATTTTCCTTAGTTTTGTATAGATTATGCTGAGCAAACTCCTCGGTATAATCAACAATCGATCTAGCATTTCTCCTCAACACGTGAAATCGTTGAGACAAAGGTTGTGAGAAACCAAACAAAAGGAATTGCCTCTCCATCTTCTTTTTCATTTTATTCCAATCGGTTATCTTGATTTTGCCTCGTCTATTACATGATTGTCTCAATTGCTCCCACTATGTTAATGCTCGGCTCTGGAGTTTGGTGGAGACCAATTTTATTTTCATATGATCAAACACTTCTTCGTTGTAAAACATCTACTCCACTTCGTTGATCCAATCAACAAACTCCGTTGCTTGTTTTGTACCAAAAAACTTGGATAGATTAACTTGAAATTCGAGGTCTCCATAATGTTCCCGGATTTTAGCATAATTGAGATAGGAGTCTTTGAAAGAAGAAGAAAAAATCTTACGATAATGAACGTTGCGATCTCAGTGTCGGCTTCCTCAATCAAAACCTACCTGTCACGATCACCATAATGTTCTCATGCCACTAAATGCTAGGTTAACTCCAAGATTTATCTCTATAGATCTTTAAGTATCTTGTCTTGGGTGCTACAATCATGGCGTGAGACTTCCTCATTCGGAACCTGCCTGTTGCGACTACGACCATGTCCACGACGACCCTCCATTGGATCTTAATGAACTCTGATACTAAATGACGCTGAGAAGAATATATATTATTCTAGAGTGTGATGTTTCAGAGGAATTAATGAGAAAATAAGAGAGAAATAAAAAAATAAGAATTAGCCCAAGCTAGGTTTAAAAACATTCTCGAGAAAACAAGAGCGGGAATAGAAGAATAAGAGAGATTTATACGTAACGTGGCTTAAGCGAAACCAATTGATCAATATCAAAATAACTTGTCATAAACATTATTTAAGCATAGGTATATATAACTCTCAAAACCCTCACAAAAATCTAAATGAAAAATTAACCAATGAGACTTAGTCCCCTAAGATTAAGGGACTTAAACAGAAAAAGTCTGTTTAAAGGGTTGGCTAGGGTTAAAGACAAGGCTAGCTATAATTAAGGAAAAAAAAATTTAATAGAACTTAATAAAAATAGATAACCAATTAAATAAACCCAAAAATATGTGGATCCAAATCTCCCTTAGCCCATGTCGTGCTTGCCCACACGACCAAGACATGTTGGGTTCGATTAGGCCTCGTTGTATGCCTTATCTTGTTTGGATCCCCTTCTGTATTAATTATGTTCATATAGTGTTAAATTTCATTTACTAGGTCTTATGGAGTGCATGTTTTAACATTTAAATATTTATTGTATTAAGGTTTTCACCCTCAATTGATCAAAATTAACATAAGACTATGATACTATTGTAATAGCTAGCAGGTAATTGTTATACGTAGAGTAGATCATGTTATAATATTAATTTTACATATAATGGATTTTATGGGTCCCCTCCACTTGTTTTATACATTTAAAGTATTGTATTATTCAGGTCTTCATTCTCAATTGATCAAAATAACATAATCAATAAGTTGTTATAGCAGCTAGCAAGTAATTGTCACACGTTGTAGCAACTACTTTCTAACTACTACAAGTATATCATGTTCAAACCATAAACTTTAAAATTTGGTTCAGGAATAAAGAATTAGGATTGGCCAGGCAACATGAGAATATTATTCAGAAGGTCGTTCATTTGATGATTTTTACAAAAGGAATGTCCATTTGACGATTTGTTAAAATTACAACACCCTTTTAAGTTTGCAATATGGTTGATTGGTCTTTGTATATTTGAAACATTGTTCACTACCTACGATGTTATTTAAAACATTGTTCACTCGCTTTCTCTAATGGTGTTTCAAGAAGGTTACAAAACATCTCAATCTTTATTCGTCAATAGGGTAAGTTTTTCATATTGGAAATCTAGAATGCAACAATTGCTTGTGACACTTTGAGAGCTGGATCATTATGGAGACATGATTTCAGCCTCTTGTTGATGAGTTCACTTATCCTCTACCTTAGAAGCTATGGATGAACCAAACAAAGAAAAAGACACAAGCATCCATGAAGGCTATACTATGTTTCTAGAGATTCACATGGCATCAACAAATGATACAAGTCTTTGATAAAAATCTACAACGCACTAGAATGCCTTATTGATGATCCCTAGGGTTCCTCAAATAATGTGATATCTCATACTGAGTAAATCCTTAACCCCTCCTCCTCTTACTTATACTACAGAATGTTCTTGTAAATTATGATCAATACCAGATATATAAGAAGTGATTTCAAATCCGGAGGTTAATTGTACCTTGGCAACTTTGAGTGCAGACTTTCCCTAAATTTACTAAGCAAAGTTGCTCCCTTCATCAACACGGATAGATTCCTTGAATTGCACAAGGGCGCCTTAGATTCACATCCAAAAGGGATCCCCTCATAGGACAGTTTCACAACCTTCAAATAATGGATAGAGAAATAGTAAGTAAAATGCACAACTGATTCAAAGAGATAATCAACCATCTTAATGCAAAAGGTTAGATTGTCAACAATTGTGACTAAATTAGTTACATCTTGAAATCATTTTCTAGAATTCCTCTTGGGGCATGGTATAAGGTATCCCATGATTTATCTACTATTAAAATTGATGATTTCATTTTAGAACAATTTAATCAAAATGCATGAGAAAGATATTGATTTTGTTATAGAGCGAGAAAGGAAGGTTGCACAAAGAAAAGCCAATGAAGACAATTCAATATTTATAGAAGAAGAAGAAGATTCAGATCAAAGTAATGATGATAGAGAAGAACTCACTATTCTTATATGAAGAATAATTAGAAGAAAGAAGAGAAATAATAGAGAGGGTGTTTGGAAAAACACACAAGGTAAAAATAGCGTTATCTGCTACGAATATAATAGAAAAGAATATTTTAAGAAGGATTGTCCTGAGATAAAAAAAAAAAAGGAAAGAAGACAAGGAAAAAGAAGACAATAAACGCTATTTGAGATTATCCATTAAAGTCCTCAAAAGATGAAGAGTCAAACACCAAAAGGTGTTTGGCTTTAATAGTAATAATTGAAATGTTAGTAACTTATGCCCACTATAGGGCATTCATATATATAAGTAACTTATGTTCACTATTGGACATTAATACATGTAAGTAACTTATGTTCACTATAGGACATTCATATGAAGGTTAGTAACCCCCTAATATTAGTAACCCCCCCCCCCAAAAAAAAAAAAAAAAAAATTTCGTATGTTATCATATAAATTTATACTTCTTGTGTAAAGTATGGAAGTGAGAAAAGAAAGAAAAGTGAAGAGAGTCTAAGAAAGAAGAGAGTTGTGGTCTCTATCTTATTGAGAAGAACAAAAGAAGGCTATCATCACACATCACCAGGTTAAGGGTTGAAACGTTGTCACATAATGTTGATAGTTTGAGATACGTGACTATCAACTCGACTTCAAGTAGTTCGTGGTTAGAGTTCACAACAATTCTGAAGGTTTGTAGTGTCTGAGATTAGTGCATCACCAACCAAGGTATAAATTTAATTTCCACAAAATAGAAGTAAATTTTTGTGTTTTACTTTTATCAACGTCCAACATTGGTATCAAAACCGAGTTGGTTTATTTCACTTCGTTGACCAAGTGATCAATGAATTTATGAGTGAGAAACTCATAAATCCGGCTGAAAATCACGCGCATAGAATTTTCTCAGGACGTCTAGCATTGCAGAGATGCTCAGGAAGCCCGAGAAGAAATTCTCAGCGTGCATGTTTAAGCCATGCGTAAAACTTCTCAACCGCACTCTCAACACAATGCTCGAGAAGAACTCGGGAAAAACTGTCATGCTCGAGTTCTCGGCACACGAGTGCAATTCTTGGGATAAAACTTCTTTATTTGTTTCCGGAAATTTTAAAAAATAAAATTCTCTAATAATTTATCCCTTCATAGTTGGTTATAAAAAGAAATTTCTTTAAATTAAAATCTCTCTTTTAAAACATGTGGATGATTTCCAAAAAGAAAAGTTATCAATAAAATTAAAATCTCCTTTCAATCTACAAATAAGGAAAGATATCAAATCTTTTCTTAATCTTTTGTAGAAACTTATAAAAGGAAATATTTAATTTTAAAACTCTCTTTTTAAATCATGAACATGGTTACAAAAAAGGAAAGTTTTATCAAAATTAAAATCTTCCTATCAATCTACAAATAAGGAAAGATATCAAATCTTTTCTTAATCTTTTGTAGAAAGCTATAAAAGGAAAATTTTAAATTTTAAACTTTCTTTTAAAACCATGAAATCCACATAAGAAAAATTTTAAAATAAAAATCCTTTTATTTTGCTTAGGGTCGGCCACACCATGCTTGGGCTCCAAGCATTGGCCGACCCCTCTATTTGGCTCAATCTTTGGGTCTTGGTCGACCCTAACTTGGGCTCCAAGCTAGCTTGGCCGGCCACCAAAGAGTGGGTAAGAATATAGGTATAATGCTCTATATACAAGAGGCTACGATAGGGACTGAGAGGAGGAATTGGTTTTGGTCTTTCGATGAAATTAAGCTTCCCGTGTTCACCCCGAACACCCAACTTAATTTCATCAATAATAATTCATACCACTAAAGAATTATTATTGAACTACCGCATCAATCCCAAATTATATTTTGGGATCCTTCTTATTATGAGTATGTTAGTCTCCCTGTGTTTAAGATGTCGGATGCCCACTAACTAATTGAGTTACTGACAACTCATTTTAATTAATATCTTAGTCCAAGAGTAGTACCACTCAACCTTATCGTCATGTCGGACTAAATCTACCTGCAGGGTTTAACATGACAATCCTTATGAGCTCCTCTTGGGGACATTATCAACCTAGATTACTAAGACACAGTTTCCTTCTATAATCAACAACACACACTATAAGTAATATCATTTCCCAACTTATAAGGCTTATTGATTTATCGAGCTAAATCTCACCCTTTGATAAGTCAAAGAAATGAATACTAAATATATATGCTTGTTATTATATTAGGATTAAGAATACACACTTCCATAATAACTAAGGTGTTATTCTTTTATCAAGTCAGTACAAAAAGAACTTACCTTAAATGATCCTGCTCAGTACACTCAAAGTGTATTAGTGTAATTTATCAGTCAAGATAAACTAACACCTAATTATACTACGACTATTCCAATGCTTTGTTCCTTTCCATCTTAGTCGCGAGCTACTGTTTATAATTTATAAAGAACCGATAACATGATCTTCTGTGTGTGACACCACACACCATGTTATCTATAATATAAATTAATTGAACAACTACACTTAGCATAAATGTAAATATTTTTTACCAATGTGATTCTTTATTTCAAAATAAATGTTTACAAAAGCTAGGCTTTTAGTATACACTCTAATAATCTCCCAATTATACTAAAAAACTAAGCTGTCATATTTACTGCCATACATCTAATTCTCATCCCCTCCACATGCCGATCAAAAGCTTTCGCCGGAAGGGCCTTAGTGAAAGGATCTCTCAGGTTATCATCTGATATAATCTAGGCACCAACAATTTCTCCTCGTTATACGATGTCTCGCATTGGGTGGTACTTGCGCTCTATTGTGTTTACTTGCCTTATGGACTTATGGATTCTTCGAGTTTGCTACTGCACCACTATTATTACAATAAATCGTAATAATCTTTGGACAAACCAGAAATCATGTCTAAATCCATCATGAAGTTTCTGAGCCATATAACTTCTATGGCTACCTCAGAGGCTGCCACATACTCAGCTTCTATGGTGGAGTCCAAAAAAGTATCTATGCTTAACACTCCTCCATAATTATGGCTTCACCTCCTAAAGTAAACACAAAGCCCCTAGGTCAATTTACTATTGTCCCTATCTGATTGGAAGTCAAAATCTGTGTAACCCACAGGGATCAAATTATCTGCCTTGTAAACTAGCATATAATCTCTAGTCCCTCTAAGGTACTTTAATATATGCTTTACGACAGTCCAGCGTCCCGGTCTTGGTATTACTTTGATATCTGCTAACCATGCCTACGGCAAAACAGATATCCTATCTCGTGCATAGCATACATTAGCCGATGCATCAGGAACTGCCTTCATGTCTTCTATCTCCTTTGATGTCTTCGGAGACATCTCTTTAGATAAAGTTTACTCCATGTCTAAAAGGTAGAAAATCTTTCTTGGAGTCTTACATGCTTAAACGAGCTAGGATTGTATGAGGCTCGAGATAAGCACAACACTCTTTTCTTGTGATCCCTTGATCCCTAGAATATGTGCGCATTCTCCCAAGTCCTTCGTATCGAATTGTTTGGAGAACCATACCCTTACTTCCGACAACACTTTGATATTGTTTCCAACTATCAAAAATGTCATCTACGTATAGTACAAGAAATACCACCATGTTTCCATCACACTTCTTGTATACACAAAAACTCATCTGTACACTAAATAAATCCATAGGTCTGGATTACTTCATTAAACCGGATATTCTAAGATCTTAAAGCTTTTGCTTCAGTCTATAGACCGATTGAGCTTACATACTAGATGCTCTTAGCCCTTTGCAATAAACTCCTCTGGTTGCATTATATGGATGTTTTCTTCAAGACTTCCATTAAGGAAAACTGTCTTGATATCCATTTGCCAAATCTCATAATCCATATGAGCAGCAATATATAAAAGAATCTGGATAGACTTTAAGCATGGCTACCGGTGAAAAGGTTTCCTTATAATCGATACTCTTTTCCAACAAGCCTTACTTTGAAAGTTTCCACCTTCCCGTCTGTCCTTCTTTTTCTATTATGGACCTAATGACTTTTACATCATTTGGTGATTTTACAAGCTTCCAGATTTTATTAGAATACATATATTCTAATATTCAATATTTATTGCTCTTTGCCAAGATGCTACATCTTTATCTTGGAGTACTTCGTCATATGTCCGGGGATCAGGTTCATGTTTACCAGGGATTAAGTCCAAAGACTCTCCTAAAACATGAATCTTTCCGGTTGTCTAACAACCCTCCCACTACGATGAGGCACTATCTGCAATTATGTATCATTTGTGATACGTGTTGCAGTTTCTTGTGATATTTCATCTTGTACAGTTGGTACTAGATTAGACGTGCCCTTTATTATTTCCTTAAAAACAAATTTACTTATGGGCTTGTGGTTAATTACATAGTCCTCTTCTAAAAATCGGGCATTGGTGCTAACAATGATCTTCTGATTTTTAGGACTATAAGCCTCCTTTTGTTTCTCTAGGACAACCCACAAACAAGTAAACTCCTGTCCAACTTATCAGTGTCTCCCTTCAGCACATGTGCTGGACTATCCCAAAATCGAATATGCTTTAGACTAGGCTTACGCTCATTCTACAATTCTATGGGAGTAGAGGATTCTGACTTAGAAGGTACTATGTTCACTTCCGTTTCTAGAGTATATCCTCAAAAGGAATTTGGTAATTTTGAATAATTTATCATTAATCTAACTATTACCATAAAAGTCATGGAGAATTTGATACATGTATTTCTTATTACATGACTTGTACATTTTTTATTTATTGTTATGCTTAGTTATAAGTTTTATATATGTATATGTTTCATACAATTAAGGATGTCCAAGATCAGATTATATCTCACAACAACCATAAGGTTAACATATTTATGTATCAAGACACATAAATACAAGTGATATATTATGTTAATAAATTAAGTTTTGTTTGTTATAAATATTAGACATATAGAAACAATTGATATGTTATGATGATAAATTAAGTTTTGTTTATTATTAATGTTAGACATATTGATACAATTGATATGCTATGATTATAAATTAAGTTGTGTTTGTTATAAATGTTAGACATATATATACAATTGATATGTTAGACACATTTTCTAGTTATAAATGTAACTTTTAGTTTGTTTGTTTTCTGACGTGGGATAAGAAGATTGGAAGAAGGAGAAGGAAGTGTCTGTCGAAGCAGAAGAGGATGATGATTCCTATTTGTATCTTTCTATCCTTTTGATATCGTTTGGTATGATGAGACTTGTTGAGCTATGAACTTTGTATATTTATGGATAAGATGGGTAAACTTGTATGAATATGTTTGTTTTGATTTGTTTATGTCATAGTCATTTTGGATATTTTATTTGGACTTGTTTGAAATATTGAATATGTGATGTTAAATTTTGTATATAGGATGTGTTGAAATGTTTAATTGTTGTGTATACGATGTGTTGGATTTGTATATAGGATGGGTTGATGTTTAATTATTGTGCATAAACAGGTTTGATATAATGATATTTGTAAACACAATAAAATGTTTAAATGGGCAGGTTTTGTGAAAAAAATTGAGTTTTGTGATGAAAGTTTTTTCATCGTGAACTTATCATAAAACATTGTTTATCGTAAATTTATAACGAAAATAGGTTTTCGTCGTAGATCTACAATGTAAATAAGTTTTCATTCCAGATTTGCAATGAAAAATTATTTCCGTTGCAAGTATGCAATGAAAACCTCTTTTCATCGCAAATCTGTGATAGAAATATATTTTCGTTGCAGATTTGCGATGAAAATAGATTCATCGTCGATTTGCAATAAATCCAAATTCATCGCAAATCTATGTTGTAAATTTTTGCTAAAACAGGTTTCCTTTACAAATTTGAGATACTTTTTCTTCACAATTTTGCAATGATTTTGACAACAACAAAAAATAATTCGTCACAAATTTTTAAAATTTGCAATGAACCCTAAATCGTCATAGTTTTGCGATGAATCCGAACTCTTCACAATTCTATGACGAATATGTTTTTCATCATAGATTTGCAACAAAAATAGGTTTCCGTCGAAGATTTGAGATCATGAAATTACAACAATTTTGACGATGAAAAAAATATTCATCACGGTATTTGGATGAATTTAAATTGTTTCATTACAGAATTTGGCGACGGATTATTCGCGCTGAAAATATTTTCATTGTAGAATTCGTCGCAAACTAATTTTGTGATGATTTTTTTTATTTAGTCTCCAAATTCATCACAAAATGTCCCTTTTTGTAGTGATTGTTCGTATCATGGTTTGTAAAATCATGATTTAGATCGTAGGATTGTATGATCCTAGTATCCGGAAGCCCTAAATCGATCCAGAATTGAATTTTGTAATATAATTAGAAATGGATCACTCGAATTGGACAGTGTCGTGTGGAATTCGTTGATGTTACGCTAAAACAATATGGATGTGACATTGGAACCAACCGTCCTTGTCGGTATCTCAACAGGCAGTAGCAATGGAGGGGGGCGCGAGTATATGCGAGGAGGCGGCACCGACAACTTATGGAGGGGGACGTGGGACTCGCGAATGATGTCTCTAGTTTCTCACGCTTGCAGAGCGGGATGCGTGAGGAGACGTCGTCTACGGCTGTTCACTTTTTACACAAAATACTAATATGTCTTTATTTTCACACCAATAGAACATTTGTAATAGTATTAGTAAATTTTAAAAGTATTTTATTACTTCTCATTTATTTATTATGAATTTTTAGTATAATTTTAGTTTTGAATAAACATAGGCACAAATGAACTTTTATCTCCTTGTGTATTAGCAATAAAATCAAAATGAGAAAACTATTTTTATTATAATCCTAAAATTTATTTAATTGCATTTGCTTTAGAGCTAGACTTAAATTAGAATTTTTACAAAAGTATTAGTTTTGTATTATGATTCATTAATTTCTAAAAAATTCTTCTTCTCCTAATTATGCTAAAATTATACATGATATTAGAAATCATTTATATGAAATTGATAAGGATTATAGTATAAAATATGGATTAAAAACTAATATATCTAAAACATAAAATATCAATAGTAGTAATTTACAATTTACATAAGTACAACTTTATTAAAAAAATGGGCAAAACATTCATAAGATTCTCAAGTTTAAGATAGAAGCTTAAGAATTATTTTATAACTTCTTTTAATTTTAGTGAAGCAGATAGTGAGTCGGATATTGGTATTCTATAGTGGTGGTCACATAAGGCTCAAAATTTTTCTCATACTCTCTATCATCGTAAAAGAAATTTTAGTTTGTCTAGTGTCATTACCATAGAATAGATTATTAGTTTCAAAGGTAATAAACGGGATGAATGACAATCTACATTGTCACTCAATTCTTTGGAATCACAAGTATTGCTTGATGATTGCACGAGAGTAAAAAAGATACAAGAAAGGCAATTTTCATATTACAAAGTAGAAGACTTTGATATCGAAAGAACAAACACTATGAGAACAAAAAATGAAAATGAGTAATAAAAAAGTAAGTGGACTACATGAGCTTTGATTTCCCTATATCTTAAGGGAATATATAGACAACTTAAATAAATGTAAATCATTTTTTATAATTTTTTATAAATTTATTAATTTTTAATTTTAAAAAATGATAATAGTCTTGAATCGTAACGAACCATGAATCAAACTGTGAACTGATGATTCCTAACTATGAATCATAATTATCTTGGATGATTAACATTAAGGTCAACCTTCAAGGAACCGTTTGAACTAGCAATTCAAAACCGTCTTATATGATGTCCTCAATCACACAAATCCAAAAGTATATTCACACGTTAACTCTCGTAGTTGTATTGTATTTAAGTCTTTCCAATTTGTCCAAGACTCCATCTCTTCAAGATTCCATGCCGAAAAGTCGTGTTCCTAGGTCTTCCACATGTGCCAAATATCGTACATCCAAGTCTTCCTTTGCTTGCGCAAAAGCCTCATTTCTAGAATTTTTCACTCAAAAGTCTCGCTTTTCAAACTTCACCGTTTTTCCCAATATTTCACCTCTAAAACTTCTGGTACATTAAATGTCCCACACCATCTTTCACCGATATGTAAAATCAATGCACACATTACACCCAAGCTAATCTAATTTAAGGTTGAACTTGACTATTTTAAGGTTGATTGCACCATCACATGTTTTGCTGAATTTAGACATGTCATGATTGGCATCTTAACTCCACTTGGAAAGCTAAAAGGAATCTTACCTATGCTTATCCCTTATGTGCTACTGTCACATAACAGTCCCCTCACGACTATCTCACGTCATTAATAAAAGAGAGTTCAACAGAAATCTAAATTGGTAAGTACTTCGCCGGGGCCTGCAAAGTTGATGAAATCCTCTGTCGAATTTCAACCCCTGATCACTACAATAATTATTCCACACACCAACTGAGCCAACCAAGAGATTATGTTTATCCCTATGCTTCTATAGAAGCTTCTTCCCTTTGTCCTTGATTCACTGTCTCATTCCCAAACAATATTTTATTTAACATCAAAATAAGAGTGAACATTATAAACATCATCCTGGAAATCATCAGTAGTTGAGTCAAAAATACAGCCCAAACAATAAAGTTCGCCCAAATTGTTGTTACTTTGTCCTAGCTAGGTGCAGCTTAGCTTGACTCATTTTAACTGGGTGCACTTCACCCTAACTAAATGTGCCATGTTCGAGCTAGCTCTTAATCTCAATATTTCCTTGAATTAGTTCCTCAGAGAGTTGCTTTCCGAAACTAGATTTAAGCACAAAGTTGAAGGGATTATCTTGTGATTAGCAAAACTAGAAACAGAGCAAGATGAGCCTAGCCTTTTCTATAAGCATCGAGAGAATTGGCATCCCATGCTGATACCTGACACAATACAAAGCCAGAACCAACCATAGGCTGATACCTGACACAAGCATGCTAGACAGCACTTACCTAAATGACCTATAAATATGGAATGCTACTGTAGTAGAATCTTTCACCACTTTTCAAATCATCTTATGGTTTATGAGCTTCACTAGCATTGTGAAGGACAGTTTTAGCACCTCTAAAACTTCACCATTGTGAAGAAAAGCACTCTTTTAAGTCTCCTCTCCTCACCTATGCAAGTCAAGCATCTCAACAGGGCTACAATCACCTCGAGCAAGCCCCTTGTCAGCACAACCTCAGGCCTTCCACCTCAAATGAATCATGCCCACACCAGCCGACTTTCACACTTGCCCACAGGCAATCTGCACATAAATGCATTCATTTTGAATGAGCTCGACAACCTCGTTAAGCACATCCAATAAATGTTGCAGACTCCAACACTGAACTGCATAACTTCCCATTTAACCTAGTGGAACTCAACTTATACTCATCCAACTATTATCATCCAAGCCAAACTAAAATCTGGCTACTTTTAATCTGTCAACTGACGTAATCTGTAACGAGTGATTTGAGCAAAATGGAGATCAAAATCATGACATGCAGCCTATACAAAAGAAACATTGACGAGTTGGCAAGTAGCTCGTAAACATACTGTAGAACGACATTGCACATATAATGAAGAAACCACAAGAGTATCATTGGAAAAAAAAAAAAAAAAAAAAAGAATAGTTGATTTCTACAAGCGATGGAAACCCCCCACCCCACCCCCCTTCCCAAAATCAGCCATTCGCCTTCAGAGTGAGCCACTGTCTAATTGTTTATTTACAAGCTGATCTGGGCTTTTGGAAAGAAAATGAAAAAACACGATACAAAAACATAATTTTTTACAAAAAAAGTTTACGGGGTAAGAGGTTGGATGCTTGAACACCGCAGTAATTAAAAAAGTGATAATCTCAGCGACATGCTTCACTGTCACTTGTTTTCTCACTCATAAGATGGGAAGTGAGTGTTGATGATCTCTGAGTTCAAATTAAGTTAAAATGGTTGATGAAGCCCTGTCTGGTATCCGGAGATTATATCTCTCATATACCCTTTCACGGTTTTCGGCCCACCAAGTTTCTGCTTGTTGCTCTCCGAACTTTTTTCGACTGCAAAATAAAATCATTCCATGGTTACAAGGCAGGTTTGAGGAACATTGCTTGAATCTTTCTTTTCTTTTCCTTTTGGGAAAACTCAAAAAGATTGAACTTCTAAGAAGCAAAATAATAATAATAAGGCAGCAAAATGAGTTTAAGTGCTTTAGTGCCAGCAACCACACTACCTGAAGCGCACCCTCTTTAGGTCTCTAGCTCCATCTCGAAGTGTAACCAGTGTAATATAAACACCAGGTTCAAACTGTTCAATCCATTCTGCTTCGACATCAACACTTGCTGTGCTGGAACTTCTGAATGCTGCAGGAGCATCATTCCCTCGAGGAGTCACCGTTTCTCTAAATGCTGGAGCAGCATAGTTACCTCGAGGAGTTGCTGTTTCCCTAAACGCTGAAGCAGTATCATTACTTCGAGGAGCTGGATTTTGCCTGTTCTCAGTATTCTCAGATCTCACAATAGGTGCTCGAAGTTCTCCTTGACCACTGCGCTGTGGATTCATTTTTTTATCCATCATACTTTTGGAGTTTAGGAACTTTGGAGTTGGAGGTGAGCTTAGGTCATTTGGTGGATAAAATACCCTACTTGTGGAATTACCTATTGCAGTTACATTTACCTGTCCTGGAAAAACATTTTTGGATGCAACCACACTAGGGCCATTACTAACGTCATTTGTATTCAGTTCTTCAGCAGAAGTTGCGTGCTGAATATACGATGACTCGTCACTTTTTGACAGATCCAATGATTTCATTGTCATACTGTCATGGATCCCATGAGGAAGTCTTTCAGCCATTTCTTTCAGCTACAAAAAGGAAATAAAGAGCAATAAATCAAATTACCAGCAGTAAAATATAGTATAACCATATGAAAATTCAGTTATGGCTCATGAAGAGAATAGTCTAGCAGAAATGAAAAGATGGGTGAACCTTTACCAAGGTTCCCAAATCCAGACAGCAATCACCATACAACATTAGAACACCAATAGTAGATCTGAGAACAAAGTTATTAACTTAGCAAATTGAAGAAGATGAATGGAAGGAAAATGAAGGCATGTCACTATTCTAGCATGGAAGAGCCCTGATGCAAGTTATATAACTGCCAGACCAACTGCAAGGCACAACCATCATCAAACTATATCTGATTTCTAATTTTTCCTTCTCTTTACATGAAAAAAATGTCAAAAATTGGCATGCCAGACAGTTAATATACTGCAAACTTGGGAGATGATCTCTGCAATGCATGTATGATATAAGATTACTGTTTAAATTATTGTAGATCATTTGTCTAATAACCCATGTTGAGAAAAATGGATTTCTCCTCTCTTTTTCTTTGATAATTCAAGTGTCCGAGCTTTGCCCGACTAATCCTAGAGGTAGACGGTCTTCCCTCCTAGTTCGCCTATAAGATAAATCTAGAACACAGCTTATGCACACTCACAAGTCAAGATATTCGTCCCATTTGAGATTCAAACCCTAGTCCTCTTATTGCTCCTCTGAGTATTTTACCACTGCACCACACCAGTGGAGCCAAAAAAAAATAGATTTCTCCTTTGTTCTCAAGTGATCAACTTGAATAATAAATTTAAATATGTATATTTTATGTGAATGATAAAGATCTACCATAGTGGTAGTTGAAACTTGAAATCTTTTGAATAGACTTACAATTTATGCTGTTAGGGTCATTTCTGTCATTTAAGGTATCTCCATACTCTTGAATAATACAGTGTTTTTGAATAAATTGTCATTGCATGCATTTGATATGTCAAGCATATTACACGTCTAATAATGGAACTAGAAACGAAGCATAAAGAATAAAGAATAAGGTTTCTTTGATATTAGATCAGTTTGATTCGTGCAAAGAATTAAAATTTCAACAAGTTCTACTTATTCTGGAAACCAAATATATTGGTCCAATCAACCCCTAGTCAAGGTTGGCCATGGTCCAAGATTTTGAAATTTGATCAATATATTTGAATAATGCAGCTCATGATTGGAGATAAGGTGTCAAGTATGATAACTGATAGCAGAAGAAGCCCAAATGGGTCGAGGTCGACTATGACAAAAGTTTCAGAAGCCGGCAGATTTTTATTACAACTTCAAAGATTAATATGCTTTTATTTGGAATGAATTACAAGGCAATCCATATATCATTGAAAAACCATGGATGTCTAGCTTTCAACCAAAAAATGGTGCTAAAAAATAATATTCCTGAAGGAAGTTATGATCATTTTAATTGAAGACTACCAGGCTGGACATGCAACTTGAGACTTGGAAAGGTTCAACCAACTTTTGGTATTATTGGTGATTATTGAAAGCTTACAAGTATTTAATACCGTTGCATTAGCTCCTCCAATGGTAAACTCACTTGTGATTCTCAAGGCCTTAGGAAACATCAAAAACTCATTTAATGTTTTTGACTCATTTTTGAGTTGTTCCAAGTCTTTGCCTATAAAGTATCATCATTTGTATTGTTGGAGGAGCATCTTTTTTAGATTAAAAAAACATATTGTGAGCTCTTAAACTTGTTAGAAGATTTATCTTCTTGTTATTTCTCTAAACTCTTTTGTGGATTTCCAAAGTGGTGAGCATTGAGAGTGCCTTGTATTACCTCCTATTTCTCTTACACTTTCCGGTGTCAACTTGGTATTAGAGTTTTGGTTCACAATGGTTGGTCGTAGAAGACAGGCCAAATGGTGAGTCAAAGAGACCTTTGTGATATCAAGTTGGATGATTTAAGGAGACAAGTGTAGCAACTCGAGCAAAGTCTTGCTCGTGGTGAACCTTTAGAACATGATGTTGAGGGTCATGTTTTGGAGGTTGATTATGCAAATCATGAAATGAGTATTAATCCATTTCATGTTAATGGAAATGATCATTGATAATGCGTCTCAAGGTCGAAGATATTGAAGGACCAATGTTCCTAAGAAATCTTTTGATTTTAAAGTTGGCATCCCAGATTTTGATGGAAGAAATGAAATGATCCAAATGAATTCATAGATTGGCTCAACTCCGTTGAACGAGTCTTAATTAAAAGAAATTTCAGAAGATCGTAAAGTGAAGTTTGTTGCTATCAAGTTGACGAAATATGCATCTATTTGATGGGAGCACCTAAAGAAGCAACAAGTTCGTGACGGCGAGCAAAAGATTAAGACGTGGGACAAAATTAAAAAGGAATTGTGTAGGAAATTGTCGGGTAATAATCATCAAGATATTTTTCTCAAATATCATAATCCCAAGCAGAACAAATCTTTCAATAGAAGAGTACATTGCTGAATTTGAGAATCTCAAGATGAGATGTGAAATTTTGGAGCCTGGGAGCAAACTATTGCTCATTTTCTCAAAGGACTTCGATATGAGATTGGAAATGTTATCCAACTGCAATCATACTGGACTTATATGACGTATGTAAGTTGGCTCTCAAGGTGGAAAAACAACAAAAAGATTCAAGTCAATTTGGTGGTCGTTTCTCTTCAAGTGGTGGTGCTTCTAACCGAGGGAGTGCATCTACTTCAAAGAACACAACATCAAGAGGCAAATCAAAAGACTATTGCAAGCCAAATGGTCCTAACAATCAAAAAATATGTTTCAAATGCAAAGGTTTTGAACACTTGCTACAGAATGTCCAAATCGCAGAATTATTACTCTTGTTGAGGAAAAAGACGAGGAGGAACCTTATAAGGCAGCACCTATCTACAATGAATCCGATAAGGAGAGATTACTTATGAAGATCATGGAGAATCTTTGGTGGTGTAGTGTAGCCTCAATGCTACTTATGTTGAAAATCAGTCATGGCTTCGCAACAATATATGCCACACTAGGTGCACTTCTCATGGTAAGGTTTGCAATATCATCATTGATAGAGGAAGTTGCGAGAATGTTGTGGCTACTATGATGGTGAAGTTGAAAACTAAAAACCGAAGATCATCCTCAACCTTACAAGCTATCATGGCTTCGTAAAGGTAATGAGTTAAAGGTAACTAACGAATGTCTAGTTCAATTTTCTATTAGCAATAGGTATAAAGATGAAGTTTGGTGCGAAGTTATTCCTATGGATGCTTGTCATTTGCTTCTTGGGAGACCTTGACAATTTGATAGGAAAATTAATCATGACGGCTTCAAGAATACTTATACTTTTATAAAAGATGGTAAGAAGATTATTTTGGGGCCAACTATGATGGAAAATGTCCCTAACCCCTCAAAAGGGGATGGAAATACTTTATTCTCCAAGTCTCAAGTGGAAAAGGCAATTTGCAAATCTGTTGAAGCATTTGTGTTGGAAGTTTTGGAAGAAAATGAAGGTCATGTTGTCCCTTCACAAGTTCAACCTCTTCTCCAAGAATTTCAAGATGTGGTACTTGAAGAAATTCCCCAGAGATTCCTTCCAATGCAAAATATTCAACATTGCATTGATTTAGTCCCCAACACTTAAATTCCAAACAAGGCAGCCTATAGAATGAGTCCTTAGGCGCATGAAGAGTTACATAGACAAGTTGAGGACCATTTGGCTAAAGATCTTGTCCAAGAAAGTAAGAGTCCTTGTTGTCCCGACCCTTCTTCTAGCAAAGAATGATGATTCGAGGGCAAATTTTTTTCAACCGAGGGAGAATACGGAAAAGTTCCAGAAGCCACTAGATTTTTATTACAACTTCAAAGATTAATCTGCTTTTATTGAGAATGAATTACAAAGCTAGCCATATACCATTGGAAAGCCATGAATGTCTAGTTTTCAACAAAAAAAAATGGTGCTCAAAAATAATATTCCTACATGGAATTATGATCATTTTGACTGAAGACTACCAACTTGAGAATTGGAAAGGTTCAACCAACTTTTGGTATTCTGGGTGATTATTGAAATCTTATAACTATTTAATATTGTTGCATTAGCTTTTCCATTGGTAAACTCACTTTTGATTCTCAAGGCCTTAGGAAACATCAAAATTCATTTAATATTTTTGACTCATCTTGGAGGGTTGTTCCAAGTCTCGCTTATAAAGGGCCATCGTTTGTATTGTTGGAGGAACACCTTTTTGAGATTAAAAAAATATATTGTGAGCTCTCTTAAACTTGTTTGAAGATTTATTTTCTTATTATTTCTCTAAACTCTTTGGTAGATTTCCTAGAGAGGCGAGATTGAGAGTGCCTTGGATTACCTTCTATTTTTCTTACACTTTCCGATGTAAAACTAGACATTTGGTGTTGATAGAAATCAAAAGTTCAATAAGGAGTTAGTAAGGTAGAAAGTTCAAGTGGGTCAATGTTGACTGAACACTTAGTTGGTGAGGTAGCCACCAAGAAGTCCAAGTGAGGTAGGCACTAAGAAGTCCAATTAATGTAGTAGACAATTCTAACAAGTCGTGGAATATTGGATGTTAGACACGTGGGCATGGTTGTCAAATGTGCGAGGCGCAAAAAAACGCTTAAGGATCTTGGGGCTTAAAGCACAAAGCAAGCATATGCTTTACGAAAAAAACGTAATAAATAAAAGGACTATTATATCTATTAAAAGTCTTTTAAAATGTCTTTGAAAATTCAAATGACCATAAACAAAATATTCTTTGATAAAACTATAGATTATTCAAAAAACTAAAAACAAATCAAAAGTCTTTGAAAATGTGATAGATGAAATATCAAATATCAAAAATATCTTCTTCATCTTCATTATCCAAATCTACGTCATCAGCTCAATTGCTTAATTTGTATCCATCGGTATCTTCTTCTTTAGTTTCATCATCAAGGTTAATCTCTTCTTCATCTACAAGACTAGTTTGCGTTGATTTCTTTTTACTGAAGCAAATGACGATGCTCCTTTTGAAGAAGACACATTTGAAGATCGAAATTCATACATTCACCAACCCCAGATGCTTATGCTACTTCACTCCAACGCAAATCTTCACCTTCATAGACAATCATTATCATTGTTTTCATCACTGTCATCTAATTTTTCCAACAACCATTCATTACTATCATCTATCTCTGATAAAATAATAAGATCAATCTTATTTCACATGTCATATCTTTTGCCTCAAAGCTTTGTTGTACTTGTTATGTACCAAATCATTCAATCCTTGTTGAGACAACTTATTTCTTTTCTTAGAATGTATCTATCAAAAAAATTAAATAGTAAAAGGTCAAAGTCCATAGTATAAATTTTAATATGTATTAAAAACTCCAACTTAATGTTCAAAAACACTCCAATTACGTTCACAACATGAAGAAGAGCATGTGAGGTTGAAAATCTTCATTGCAAATGTTTTAAATCCATGTGTTGATGCACCAAAAGAAGACCACTAACTAAATGTAGCTTGTGTCAATAAATTCTGCCAACTAAATGTAGCTTGTGTCAATAAATTCCACCATTTGTCATTTTTCCACAAAAATACAATTGACAATATTTGGATTTTTAGGATTTGAACATGTTGCATAATTCTATACGATATCCTTTCGGGTTATGGAATTGTTGTATTTGACATGGTTAAAACTTAAGACCACTAAATTCAATAATAATCAATCAATCAATAAAAAAATACAAAGTAGTAAAAAAAATAAATATATACTATAAATCTGATTTATATGAATTAATAAAATTTATTAGAATATTTTAATTTTAAACATATTTTATTAAGATAATCTAATTAGGATTTATGAAAGTCTATTCGAATTATCCTCATTTATGTTGGGAGTTAATTGAATTAATTAAATCTGTTGCCTAAGTTTTTTTCGATCGTCACGGTGCTACAATAACTGCTGGCATTGCAACACCTCCGATACGTCAAAAGGGTCGCGGGAAGCATTAGGGGGCGTCGGAGGTATCCTACAACGCCTTTGGGATGCCTAAAAAATGCAAAAGAATATAAAAATTAACAAAAAAAAAAGATTCTTACCAGGTAGACGCATTCGGCAGTGAGAGGTGGACCAATCATTGCAATCGACGTAATGATCAGAAGGATAAGGGCTTTAAACTAAAAAAAAAAAAAAAAGTTTCTGCGCTTCGCACAAAAGCAAATGCTTGTGCTTTTGCACGAAGCACAATTTAGCGCGCACTTCAGAGACCTCGTGCGCTCCCGAGGTCTCTGAAGTGCAAAGCTTGTACCTTGCTACACTTTGCTCGCTTTTAACAACTATGAACATGAGATGAAGTCCTGATAAATCATGAGGAACTAGATAATAAGCAGTTGTTGTGGATGATGGAGGATTGGATGCTTGGCAAGGAAGAAAGTCTAGGCAGGTTAAAGTCCTAGAGGAGTGAACTCTAGGTAGTCCGCTAGCCAGGTGTGAAAGTCCTACAATAAGGTTGTGCAAGAGGAAGTCCTCGTGATGAGAATGGGCAAGTGGAAGTTCTGGAGTTGAAATTGAGAAAGTGGAAGTGTTGGTGATAAGGCTAGGCAAGGGAAAGTCCCAGAGTGTATAACTCTAGGCAATGGAAGTCCCAGCGAGCCAAGGTTTGACCTATGGTTGGGCAAAAGGAAGTCCTGGCAGCTAGATGGCAATGTGTGGTATTAAAGTTGAGGAGTTTCTAGGCACAGGAAGTCCTGGTAGGTATGTAGGTAGGTAAGTAGGTTGAGGTCAATTCGATATTGAACAAGGTTCAAGTTTTGGTAAGTCGACGTCGACATGTATTAGACAAAGGAGGAAGTCCTAGAAATGTGGGATCTCTTGGCACGACACTAATCCAGCCTTGGGAAGGCTGGAACCACAGTGGCAATCGACGAATGGAAATGGTTTAATTGACGACTGATGAACCAAACAACAGAATAGCATGTCCATCTCCAAGTGAAACAAGCCACATGTCATAGAGGAATGACTAATAATCAGCAAGGAGTCGACTGATCAACAACAAGCAGTCAACTAATCACTCATGAATAGAAGACTTATAAAAGCTAATGTCATGGAGATCTCAAGAAAAGCACTTGTGATCGGTTTCAAGAAGAGCATTGTTGCATTCCAAGGCCTTCACAAGTAACATACAACAATCTAGATAAACCAAAAAGCAACCAAGCAACTTTTCCTTGTGTACCTTTTGTCATTCTTTGCATCTATTGTGTTATTCGCATATACTTTTGGTATTTGGTTATACTTTAGTATTTCCTTTGTGTTTATTGTAAACAACTGGAACTGTAAGACTTTTCTCCGCCTTCAGAAGGTGTCCAAGGAGGAGGAAGTTTAGCAGTGTTACCGTGAGTTATCCACTGATGAATCATAAGTCATAGAGTAGGAACCAACGCTTCCCAACCGCATAAATAGGGTTTGCTTTCTCTCTACCTGTATATTTTTTTATTTTTCTACATTTCCACTGCGTACCAACAGTTTTATATAAGAACAAAAATCGAACAAACATCAAAAATTAAACGCACCTATTCACACCCCCCTCTAGCTGCAATATACAATCCTACAAAACTAACAAATGTGAGTCGGAGATGTAATCTGGATTTTATAGCTTTAAGATCCTAACCAAATTGACCTAGATGAAACAAATCTCAACCAATTGGCTGAATGGTGTTTGCAGTCTATTTTCAAGTATACTGCAAGTGTCTGTCCTACGTTGGTGGAGCATGCCTAACAGTTTTAATGGTTCTTCAAACCATACATTCCCACTCTTGAAAACAGTTGCACGGTGCCCACATATGGGGACTGAATGCAGAAAAATCCAAATTCACATAATTGGTACATGAATGATAAGAACTGCTCTTTTTGCATCCGACCCTGATGCAAGATATTATTAAGAATGTTATAACACATTAAGCTGTTGAACCATTTAAAATGATTTTATTGTTCAATTTATGTATATCCCAGATCATTGATATATTAAATGTGAAGATACACAATATTTGACTGTAAGCTGCAATCCAAAACTACCTGTGCTGTTAGCGATTTTATTACTTCTTTTGCAGCTTTTGATTTTGCAGATTCCTCAGCAACAAGCGCCATTGCATCTTTCAATTTCTTTTCAGCCTTCTGCAACTCAAAGTCTTGGCGTTCACCACGTTGTCGTAGACTTTCAACCTAGTTATCATGCATCAAATCAATAAGAAATTAGTAGGTCAATGATGCTTTAAACAACCAGAGGGGAAATATACCTCAGCACGTGATTTAAGAAGTTCATGATTCAGAAGATCATTTGTTTTCTTCAAGCTATCAGAAACAGTTTTGGAAAAAGAAAGACCAGAAGTTGTAGGAGTAGGTGTTGTTGAACGTGGAGGAGTAGGTTTTCTTGAAAAAGGTGAAACTGCTCTGGAGAGATTAGCAGATTTTGCTACTGATGTTTGGACTGGTTTAGAGACTGTTTGAAGTATATCAATTCCAACAGGGAAAGAAATAGTCTTCAGAGGTGATACTGAAGAAATTTTAGGAGTCTGAACAATAGAGAAAGCGTTAAAAGTCATCCCAATTTTGGCTGTCTTAGTGTCCATGTTCTTGATCAAGTCCAAATTGTTGGAAAGAGACCCCTTGGATAAGGTTTCTGCTTTATCATACTTGTCCTTGCCATCAGTTGGAAGCCAGACTTTAGTAGTTTTTTTGTTATTAACTCCGCCCATCTCCAATCCACTAGTCAATTTCACATAACATGAATCACATACACGATAGGGTTTTCCAGGATTAGGAGATAATGCTGCTCTTAAGGCCTTCTTTGAGCTGCATTGATGGCAGTGGACAAGCCCACAGTTGTAACAATTGTGTTTTTTTCTAGTGAAACCAAAAGGCTGTCTACATGCAGAACACAGGGATTGCTCTGCTCCAGAAACCCACTTATGCTGACATATGACAGTTGTGAAGTTTGATCCACAGGAGACATGTTTGACTAGTCTATCTTTAAGAGCTTCAACAAGTGTAGGTAATTTACGGTCTTCAAAGTCACCATGGCCTAATCTTCCATTAGCTCCCTTCCCCCATGTGTAAACTTCTCCTTTGGATGTCAAAACTGCAACATGATATGAACCACAAGCAACCTCTGCAACAGGTTCAACTGCTAGTTTGTCTTCAACCAAGCAAGGATACTTTCCATCAGACCTGGGATTACCAAGCTGACCATAAACAGTACTTCCCATAGTAAAGAGCTGTCCTGAAGTGGTCAAACCAATTGTAAGACTATGGCCACAACCCAGTCTGTGAAAATTGTAATCTATCAGTGAAGGCACACAGGTTGGCTTAAGTCTTGCTACCTTATCACCATGGCCAAGGCGGTACTTGTCCCCATCACCCCAAGTGAACAATTTCCCTGATGATGTACTAGACTGTGTCACCATAACCTCCACAATGGCAGCAGTGTGCCAAACACCACATGAAACATCAATTGTCTTCAACCCAACCAATGATTCAACCTCCCTTGGGAATAAAAGTGTTTGACGATCTCCATGGCCTAACACACCAAATGTTCCATCACCAAATGTAAACAACTGCCCAGTTGTAGTTATTATAGCTGTATGCCAAACACCACAAGAAACATGAGAAACATGAAGGCCCTCTAAAGGAAAAGAAACTCTCTTTGGTACCCAGTGACACACATTTGTCCCATGACCAAGAAGTCCTGCATTATGTGTTCCATCTCCCCATGTATAAAGTTCACCTGCTGCAGTAATAGCACAAGTATGGAACTCCCCACATGCAACATAATCAACATTAAATGTTGAAAGAGATTCCAATAACCGAGGGTGAATAATATCAGTTCCAACTCCATGACCTAATCGTCCACCAGATTCCTCGCCCCATGTAAATAGTTCACCCTGTCTGGTAACAAGTGCCACATGCCTGACACCACAGGCTACATGATGAGCATCCAAAACAACATTAGACTCTATAGGCTTAGGCAGGAGGATGTCAGTTCTAGCACCGGAAGGATTGCTACTTTTATCAGCACTGATTCTTGTGGAACTATCGCATATGACTTCACCCCAAACATAAACATCTCCAGCTGCATCAAAGTCATCCTGTGCAGAACCATGACTAGATGTGCTAGGAACACTTGAAACGCTGATCCTAAAACCATCTGATGGGACTCCTTTGGCATGCATATTTGTCACATCTGATGTTTCTGAAGGTACAGAGTAGTCACAAGAAAGATTATTTTGTATGTTACTCGAAGTTGGTCTGCCCTCTGAAGAATTGTAAGTGGAGCTAACTGACTGATCACTTATGCTGTTAGATGCAGATTCTCTACCATCCTGGAATCATTTGTTTGTAAGAATATATGAGAAAAATGGCACATCTAGCAATGCATGTTTAAGGATAGAAACAAATAGACAAATACATAAACAGAATGTTGAATATAATGATAGACTAAGACATCAAAGGAGAAAACAAAGTTTGGAAATTTCTATCGCCTCAATTGATGAGCGTCATGGGTCGTTGTGTATGAGCATAAGATCATCCTTCAAAATGTAGACAAGTTGACGTAACATAAGATAGATCTATGTGCCTCAATTGATGAGTCGCATAGGGCGTTGTGTATGAGCCAATACCCATTGTGAATCTCTCTCCCTCTACCCTATCCAATTCTATAATTTTAAATGGGTACCTGTGCTTGATTAAATGGTCAGGCACTTAAAAGTGTCTAAAGGTAATCAAAACTTGACCTAATATAAACATGAAATAAAAAAGAAGAAAATTTGAAAGGTTAGGACTTTGAAGTATGTATAATATGTTTGTTGTAAGAGGTTAATGATGATAGAATATTGAGCGAATGAGTAAAGAGTCTTATATAAGTCCAAGAAGGAAAATTGCCATAAGGATTCATTGAACATTTGTCATAGTTTAATGTTGGTTGTCAACCTAACGCAACCCTCCTCCTTTATCCGGGTTTGGGACCGGCCATAAGAATAAATGAGAATATTTACTTGAGCAAAGACACTGAAAGCATAACTAATATTTTTGAATCTTACAAACATGGGAGAGTTCCATACTCTATTGGTGCTGGAAGCACTAACTAATCAAATCTGTGTTTTGATATTGACAAAGGTTCAAAGTTAAAGGTTTTTGCAATCTAACAAGCTTAACTAAGTGGGTAGAAAAGTCCTAGTTGAAGCTAGGCAAAGAAGTCCAAGTCAAGCAAATTGGACAAAGAAGTCTGAGTCGGGTGGACTGAAGTCTTAGCAGATAGAGGACATCGGACAGAAGCCCTCGAGTCAAGGGCACCGGGTATAAGTCTAGGTGGGTCAAGCATTGGACGTCTAGCGGGAAGTCCCGAAGGTCAAGATCAGATGCTAAGCAAAAGTCCAAACGGGTCAGGAGGACCGGATGTTTGACAACAGGTAAACTCTCATGAGAGGAGTAAGTGAGGACGCGTTCCCCGTTGAAGGAATAGTAGGCATCCGTTCGACATAGGATTTCAACAAAATCCAAAAGTCAAGACCGAATAGTTGGAGACTGTGTAAAATATTTTTATATTTATACTATATCTATTATGCTAACTCTGTGATGCAGAAAATCAAAGTTGGAGTTAAGGCATTCCAAGCGCCCGGAAAGGATCCAGGCGCCCAGAGGTCCGAGCAACCAGAAAGGATCCAGGTGCTCGAAATAACCTGAATCCAATCACGCAAGAAGCAAAGTTGGCACACCCTAGTTGGGTGGGTGGCACACGTCAGACTCTAAGCGCCTGGAAGGGATCCCGGGAAGGGATAGAGGCAACTTGAATAAAGGTTCACTGAGATACAACCACGTCAACGATCCAAGAGCCCAGAAGGAATCCAAGCGCCCGGAAGTGGATAATCGCCCATTGAGTCGAATCGATTCAGGTCGACCCCAAGCACCCTGAAGGGATCCATACGCCAGGAAAGGGCTATAAAAGGAGGGTTCGACCAGCACCTCAAACACAACTTTTCTTACGACTTTCATACTCGCGTGCTACTTTGAAACTCGTTCTACGACGCTAAAGTGCTGCTCCAACAACCGACACTCAAGTTACTACCTCCTTCATGTTGTCGATATCTTTTATTTACATGCACTTTGTATTTGATTCATTTGTATTCTCTTCGTGCTATTAGTGAATTGCTCAACGAACACACTCAAAAAGTGCGGGCCTTGGACTAGCAGTCGTCGGCTATAAACTAAGTAAAAACAAAGCTTGTTAGCATTGTGTTTATTTCCTTTAGTTAATTATATCTTAGGTGTATTTGAATTCTTACAATAGACACTTCGACCTCGCATTGGCAGGTGCATCATGCACCAGAATACCCTTTATATCTTATGTGAATTTGAAGAAATCTATGTGTCAACCGTTGTAATAGATTTTAATATATATGTATTTGGAGTCAATCCACCATTTATCAAGGTACTAAAATGAGTTAAAGGGTTACAAAACAGAAGAATTATTAACACTATATATGTGATGTTTATACAGCAATAATAGCAAACAATTCTTCTCCTACATTATCTTCCAAGAAGACATGAGATTATTTAAATAAATCCAAGAAGATATTTACATCCGCTCTTCTAGCATCTACATTAGTTATTGTCAGTAAAAAAGGAGCAGCCCGGGGCACGAATCTCCCGCCATGCGAGGTCCCGGGGAAGGATCCATTATACGCAGTCTTACCCTACTTTTTGCAAGAGGTTATTTCCGAACATTAGTTATTGTCAGTATTATTTTAAATAGCCATATTGGTTGTGGCGAATCCTTTTGCATACAAGCCAAGGCACAGCATGGGCCTGATATTCAACACCCTAGCAGACCTTCACTGGCATCTGCCAGTGGTAATTTTTACATCAACTCAGAAGAAATTTCCAATGAATTTCCTCTTCTTATTTGGAACAGAACTCGACATGGCACCAACATGATCTCCTTCTGGACAAGAACTGATACCCTAACATGGAATGAGACTTTAAGCCATGATCCTCACCCATGGTATTTGATCCTTGTTTAGTGTCTCTAACAACTAGTCTCTATCTTTCCTCAATCCCCTAGTCCTCTTGAACCACAGCAAATGCATCCTCCTTTCCCCCATAAAACTGATCTTATTGAACCAATTCTTCAATCTGACCCTTGTTCTTCTTGCTATCATGGTGTAAAACCACTCCCAATCACCCTTTCGCTCCTCTCACTAAATAATTCTCCATGGAATTGGATCTAGTTCACATCTTTAAAAATAATTCTACCAACAAAACTCCTCTTCGAATAAGTTCCAAAATGCAATCTTCCTCTTCTCCTATCCTATCACCCTTACTAAAACCAACATCACAATTAGCCCTCTATTTCACTTGATCATCCTCATATCCCAATGTCATTATTTTCATACCCTCCCTTCCAAGGGCGTAGTCAGGGCTGGGCTTTGCTGGGCTCTAACCCAGTGCAGCCTAGCAATGCCCAGTAAATTTTAAGCCTCACCCAACAAGCAGCCCAATGATTTTAAGTGTTAACCTTGCTATGTTGGGCTGGGCTTTACTGGGCTCAGCATTTTTAGCCCAAGGCAGTTGTTCAACCTAGCTACGCCATTGCTCCCTTCTTTCCTTGATCAATCCTCTCTTCCAACATTGCAATTGCCGTCACCATCACTTCTTCTGTTGTCCACCTTCTCACCCTTCTAATACTCCAATATCAATAAAGTGACAAATCTATTGTTCTAACTCCCCATACCTTCCAGAGCACCATTTGCCTTCAAACTTTTATTTTCCACAACTTATTTAGTTGCCCCGTCCTTCTACCTGGATGTATTCTCTCTTAACACGTGGCCATCAACATCCTTCCTCCCCACATTCCTCTACCACTCCACTAGCAATTCCAGGTGAACTTCCTTTCTCCCCCTTCTTCTCCTTTAGAGATGTACTATCTACCCTCACATTTGCATGATCTCTTCCTCCCATCTTCCATGCATGTTTCTTCTACTCACTAAAGTCCAATCTTCTATTTAATGAGCTTCATCACTTCCCACACATGCATCTTGTGTAGGAAGGTTAAACCAAGCTCATGCTTGAGAAGAAAGATGGTTTTACAAAAGCTTATTTTCTAATTCTAGCTCAAGGACAAATACACTTTTAATAATGATAGACTTATCTGAAAGGTATGATCCTCAATCAAGTTCATAGGAGTTAGACCAAGGATTAGAAGAGACTTATCCTAAAGGTAATGGTCCACGCCCAAGTTTATAGAAGGAAGAGGTACAATCTCTCTCTACATGTGTGTGATTTTTTGCCAATTAATAATAAAAATTATGGTTAATCTCAAAATAATTACTTCTACATTATCTTCTTCTAGGAAGATCATGGTCCTCTTGTAGATTATGACCTTGCATTGTCCTTTATTCATGTTATTCTCACGCATGGTATTGAATCCTAAGTAACCCTAACAAAATGAGATTAGAGTTTCAATATTTATCTAATAAAAGAGAATGTAGAGAGAAAGGGTAATTTTTCACATATTACTCTCGCATATGTCAATACATTGACGGGAACTTCGTGCACCTGGCTATCCCCTTGTATACATCAAGAGAAAGAAAGCAAAACTTTGATATCGACTTCAAGAGGAGACAGTTGTTGGCAATGAGAAAGAGAATAATGATTTCTTATTTTTAGCTAGCAATATGTGATAAAGGTGGATAAGGTAAAAGTTGATGTTGAGATAAGGACAATAGAAACACTTAGCTTTGTAACATTTTTTTAGTTGCACTTTTTCTTACTTGATGCTGCTATTGTTAAAATTGTTTCTTTTTCTTCAAAGGTTGATTTTCTAGATTAGAGTTCCATTTCTTTATTTACAGTTGTATTTCTTTAGACATTGCATCCTTTTATCCATGTTACCCTTTTAAAGAAATCTCCTACCAATGTCTTTCTTCTTTTTTGCTTTTGCTGCTCAAACATGCCCAGGTCCTTGTCATGGGCTTGGACTTAACCATTTGGTTTGGGCTCAAGCTAGAGGTTTGCTTCCATAAAGCCCACACATGCTTCAGCATTGCATGAACTATGTGCATAGTTTACAGGGTTAGGCATGACACGGGAAGCAATGGCGAACAGAGAAGAAAATCAAGAGGTTTGGCTTATAGATAGGATAATGAGCCAGACATAAGGATACTATCTCCATAGAAAGGAACTCAAGGGAAGCTATGGTTGGGGTAGGATCTGTTGTAATTGGACAATGTAGTTGCACTGCCTAAGCAGTTAACTGACTCATTGAGGTGTCAGCTACAAAGGCTGTAGCAACTTTTGCCAATGGACTGGGTGAAGTAGGAGGGTGCAATGTAACAAGGGACGATATTGAAGGATGCACAAGAAGGTGGCACAAGAGGTGAATCTATTGATGATTAAGGATCTTTCCAATGCCAAGATGAATCAAGTAGCAATGGAGCTCTACACATGGAAGGAGACAAGGGTTGATGATACGTTTACTTGCATACGTAGACAAAGTAGGCACATTGGAGAAATAAGGAGGATATCTCTGGTGGTCTGATGAGCATATTTCATATAGGATTTTTATCGTAAATTAACGCATATCTTGTCCCATTTTATATGCATATATTCCATGTTTTCATCTTTGTATGCTTCATTTTGTTACTTTTAGTCCGGATAACTGTTCTTGGCTTGTTTTCATTGATAGGACATGAATCTGGAGCTAAAATAAAGCATTGAACGTGGAGCTGGAGCAAGGAGCATGCTCCCGCAATGTCCCATGACACGAGCGTACTCCTACGGCCAAGAAATATGAATAATGTGGTGGAAAAAAGCTCAACACAGACTAGCCAGGCCTCATCATCAAGCCAACATACAAAGCGTTTGGGAAGAAAAGGGGGATTCAAAGGACTATCAAACTGAAGTTTTAATCAACGAACATGTTCCGGCCTTCGTATGGAAGAAATCGGGTGCAAAATGGTACTAAAAAGCCTCCCAACAGATCCCACCACAGGGGTCATGCTGCTGGGCATGACCCGTGTCCAAAATAGCCAATTTCAAGAGCCAAACACGGGTGGCTGTCTTGGTGGGCACAGGTCGTGTAGGATTCTGACGACACTGCAGATCAAAAGTAAAATGGTCATAACTTTCGACTTGGTTGGACCCATGGGTCGAATCACATATCAAAATGTAGATAATTTCAAGATCTACAACTTTGATTCAAGGTCCAACCCGAGAAAACCAAATCTAATGGTCGAAAAAGCCATTTTGTCAGAGCCTTGTTTATCTGGCAAATCTGCCCTGTCCGACCCAAACTACAAACCAAACTTCGAAGGACCATAACTTTTGGCTCGGTTGGAGACAGTGGTCGAACCACCTATCAAAATGTAGATACTTTCAAGCTCTACAAGTTTTCTTCAAGGACCAACCCAAGAAAACTGGATCTAAGGGTGAAAAACTGGTTTTGGCCGAAATCAACAAATGAGGGCGGATCTGGAATGTATGAGGGAGGTATCAAAAGGTCAAGGAACCCCTTGCTTGACTCATCTTAGACAAGGGGACTTCGTCCCCCTCCTTGGGAGAGGGTTTTCCCCTCTTGGGGAAACCCTAGAGCCACCATTCATGAAGTCATCGATACGATCCGTCCACCACCAAAGCGAGGAATTCATTCGAAAACACCGGGAACTTCTCCCTAAGCATTTCTTTATCTCTATTCTTTGTTTTGGACTGTATGAATGCTTTTCTTAATGCCTTTGGTTTGTAATTCTCTTATTATGGAGTAGTTCTCTTGATTCTAGGATATAGGGAGTAGCCCTTTTGATATTCAACATCTTTTCGCTTAATTTATATGTTTGACATGTTTCTTGTTTGATAAAATATGTGTTTATGGTCTGGGCCTACTATATACACACGATCTTAATGCCAAAAGTACAAGATTCGTATCCCATGAGAATTTGGGGATAAACTCAAAGGAGAACCCAATCCTCCGACCCGTATAACCCGAGATGTGAAGAGTTGCCGACAAAAGTAAAACGGTATACCAGGAGGAGCAATAGGTTGTCATAGATCTTAATGGATCAATTTCAATTCATTGCCACACATCAGGAGAGTGCAACTCGGTGGTTGTGGGATCTTGTGACAGGATCGCTTTAGGAAAGCAATCCCTCAGCCCTGCCGCTATGAAAGTAGATGACAAATTGGAATTGATACGCTGGTGTAGTTTCAAAAGTTCACATCATATTACATAGTATAGTCTGCCTACATAAATACCCATTGAGGATAGGAAACCAAATATACATTAGGTGTTACAATCATTGTGGTGAAATCGAAATCCTAGAATTGCCTTCACCTACTGTCTTCTCTCTATGATCTCACTCCTTCTACTTGGATCACTCTGCCTTCTTTTTATGATCTCTCTGCCTTCTTATTGAGATCTCTCTGCCTTCTCATTAATCTCTCTGCCTTATTCCTTTGATCACTCGACCTTCTTTCTGATTTCTCTCTGTATATTTGATCCACCTTTCTTGTGACTTCAACCACCCGTGATTCTCTAGATAATCTATTTTGTCATTCCGACTAGTAGTTGATTTACAGTCCTCGTGGGATCGATATCTTTTATTACTTGACGACATACAATTTGCGGTTTGATCACATCATGGTCTCAGTATAAAATAAAGTTAAAGAAAGGATGAGACGTAAAGAGCAAGAAGTGAGGGAGGTTGCAACAGCAACGCTACACCAAACTCGTGGTCTCCCCTTCAAAGGGATTCAAGATGAAAATTTCGTAGTCCGTTGGTATGTTATAACACCATGTTGAAATTAATAGAGCAAGTTTCACTTGAACAAAGAACAATTACATCCACCATAGATAGGATATTTCAATTAACTAACTACTAGCATAATATGCCATGATGGAATTAAACTATATATTCCATCTAGAATAGAACAAAAGAGATTTCTTTAGAGTCACACTTACTTCAGAACAAAATCCTCCATTGTTCCATCCGTCTATTTTGGAACGACCATATTGTCCTATGGAAATTAATGCCTTGAGACCTGAAAACCAGACTTCCGCTTCAACTTTATCCTTGCATATCTATTGCAAATATGGACAACCATAGTCAGGAGAACTAGGAACATAGTATAAATGATAATATATGTGCCAAAAAAAAGACTAGGAATTCTTACAAGATCTAGAGATCTCTTGCCGTCCTTGTAGATAAGCGAAAAGGATAAGTAGTCTTTATCAGGGCGTAGATGTCTTTGAAAAACAGGCTGAAGACAAGCATTCATGTTGAATATAAGAATCATATAAACGTCAAAAAAAAAGAAATATGAAAAGTAAAATGAATCATGGTATGATCTCACAGTTCTTTGTCCAGGTACAATTCTTGAAACGGAAGCTAGCTTCAAATATTTTTCTCCACTACTTGATAACCAAATCAAAGCTGATTCATCCTGTAAAAGTGTTCATTAAATAATTAAAGATTCTTCACTTTTCATTTCTTCAGTAATGAAATTCTCTATTATTCAGTCATCATGGATCATTAAATTTCCAAGGCAGAGTTTAAGCATGTATTTATTAACAAGTTCTTTGGTCCGAAAGAAAATGTACCATTATGGCATGAGAACGTAAACTTTACTAGAGTGACCATTCAAGTTACTTACTGGAAATAGTTAACTATTTAACATAAATGCATCATGTAAGTGGTCAATTAATTATTGATACCAAAGGTACTTAGATCCACAATCAAGATATAATGGAGGTATTTACTAGCCTGCTATAGAGAATCAGTACTTTTCTTCAGCTAGTTTCTCTCACAAATCAAATGGGTGAAACTGATATGTTGTGGATACAAATATAAAATCCTGGATAAACTAGAAGAGAAGACAAGTTAGTAGTCAACTTACACTTGATAATCTAAATGGGTAGAACTTTGGCTTCCCTTTCCGGCCATATTTAAGCAACTGAGCACCTTTTTTCAATGCAATCAGTGACTAGAGAAAAAAAAAGGTTAGGATTAGGCATTAAATAAGCTGAAAAATCAAGTTGGTGAAACTACTATTAAAACAACATATAGGGTGCAGAAATTTAAAAGAGAAATGCTTCATTTGAAAGAACAGTACAAAGGGCAATTTATTAACCACATCTTTCCTAGTTGTCACATTCGAACAAGTTCCACTAATAATAGGCAAGAACTTTGTTTTCTCTACACATATGGTTCTCTAATAAAATAGCTTGAACTTGTGATAATCCAATTAGTAGCTCGTAAACTAACTTGTGACAACGCGCCTTGAATTCTTAATGCATCTTCAATATTATATCCTCATCATTGACTCAATATTACATCTTCAATCACCCACAAATTTTGATCAATACATAGTTTAATCATGAATATTTTAATATGTTATACTCTTGTAAATTATGAAAACAGTTGGTCTTTTTCACTTGAAAGTCCAATATTATTCTCAAATGTCTCTACGTATAGTATCCTAGAAAATCAGCATAGTAATAGACAAGGTTTAAAATCTTGTATCATGTTAGAGTCTAGTTCTCCAATCAGAATGGTACAATTTCAGTGTGATGTCGTGTCGAGACTTAGCATGCTCACAAACGTGTCAAGATGAATTCTTTAATGTTTTAATTACATAATGTGCATCCAAAACTTTACTTTCAAATATAAGTCTATAGCAATTAAAAAGAAGTCATTTGAATTAAAATTTCAAAGCATACAATTATTTCAACTATTAATTATGCCAGGCTAATAATTGAGTGTCATCATCATACAATATTCATTGGCACAACTGACACAAATAGTGATTGACTGGAATGGTACATTTTGACCACGCAACCTAGAATGGCATGATATTTCAAGCCATGACAAAGCGCAAAATTACTACATTACTCTATACCTTGTTTAATGGACTTTTCATTGATTGTCATCTCTCTCGCGAATTCTTTCCTGTGGTTAACAAGTCACATGATAATGAAGCTGAATGCTTCTTAAAACTGAACTTGAAATATAGCAAATTAGATGACACCAGAGTCCATACATGTCAATGGTGTACCTAAACAATGCTATGTTTTACAAAAGAAAACCTAGATGTCATGATCTTGTCATGACATCTTTTCAAAAAATTTAGCAAGAGATGTAATTAAGGCTCTATACAACAATTCCCACCAAACCAAATTGCTATGATACGTGAGATTTTAAAAAAAAAAAAGTATGAAGATAATACAAGAAAGGCTTGATTAATATATGCCTATGGGCAGATGTGCAGAATAGGCTCATATGAAATTGATTTGGTATAAACAAACAGTCTTAGGTTTAAAATAAAATTTTATTTATTTTCCAAATCCATAAAATATTGTTTTATGTTAATTGTGGCATTAACTAATTGTAGTCAACTTGGTTTATTTTGTCATGGTTGGGTTATTGTAAAAGCCCATATTGTTTCAGTTATTGCTTTTGAATATTTCTTTCCTCTTCCAAGAGTTGGCCTTGGCATGATGAAATTGTCAACTAAGACACAAATTTATCTCACATATGCAGGTATCATAAGATTGTCAACTAGCATACATGGATTTTGCTCATGTTGCATCCAACAATGTTAGAGGTATCCTCGTTGCCCTAGATCCATCGTAGTATTTAGGCACTCAAACCTAAAAATGTAGGTCTAATTGTAGCTATAAAATTTCTATGTATATAATTGTAAAGTTACAATAAATCTAATATATGTACATAGTAGAGAAGACTACCTATTTATTAACCTAATAATTCCTTTATTAAGATTATAGGGAGCTGATACTTATTCCTCCACTTCCTTTCGTCATCATCTTGTTTTGACATGTAGGTCAACATTGGTATCTCTCCGCCACCTGCCTAGATTCTTCTCATCCTTCTACAACTAAGCATTGAGGCCTCTCTATCAACTACTTAAGTTCCATGTTCATCCACCCAATCACTTATCCATGTGTTCTTCTATAAGCGAGAGAAGCCCCTAGGGCCTAGCGCAGATGGTAGGCGGCATCTCTGGCATAATGGTAAGGGGTCGATTCTCAGGAACTGATATCCTGGGGTTTACCCCACCATGCGTCTAACGGCTATGTACCTGCATTTACCTCCCTCTCTATCTGTGAGGTCGGCACTAGGGGGGTCATTAAAGTAGCAGATCTACTTTTTTTTCTATAAGCGAGAGAAACTCACGCTACCTATCTCAAGGTTGCAAATATCCTTGAGAAATGCTTATAAGCGAAGATGGATGCACAACTCACACTTTTATGACATTCAATTTATCCTCTCATAAGCATCTTTCAATGCTCTTTTTCATGCTATGAGATATGGACACAAGCATGTGATTTATATACTAACGACATTTCTCAAAAGAGGTGATTGGAAGTATTTTCTAGCTACTTCAGTCAAAAAGACTATGTTGACAATGTCTTCTCATATCGGTCAGTATGAAGCATTTATTTTTTTGTTAATTTCATAGAACTACTTCCAATATCTGCCTTATATTAGCCTGATGCTTGTACTATGCAAGATCACCTTCTTACTGATGTTCCTCCGCATCTTGAACCTGAACAAACTCAAGATATGAATATGTAGGAACACTTATTTTTCCCCATTAACGGATACTTATATGTGGATGTTGAATACCTCTACTGCATCATATAAGCCTGGGTTAGATCATCCAGTTCATTTACAGTTCATGGTTTAGCCTCGGCCGCCCATATATGCAATTTTATGTATTGAATTTTTTTTTCCTCTTCATCAATCTCCCATGCATGTAAACACACTGTTTGCCACCTATTCTCCTCTTTTCCTGAAATTCTTACGTGTCTTCTCTCCCACCGCCTCACGCTTGACTCTCCTCTCTATTTATGCCATGTTTACTCCAAAATGCGTGTGGATTAGAAATGGATAGATTAGACGAATGGCGAAATACTTTCCTAAATTTACATGGGAAAAAACAATCGAGGGACAGATTTCAAATCCGTTAACTATTTTTTCCCCTTTTTTCGTCCCCTCAAAATCAGACGGAAGCAAGAGGCACGACCTCCACTTCTCCTTCCCCCTCACTCCACCTCCACAACCCCAACTTCAACACCAATCATTCCCTGTCAAAGAACGACGTCGTCACCACTACCGCCAGCGACTAGCAGAGGAGGATCCAACACCGCCATCAACTGCCGCAAGCAGTGCTTCTCCTACCCCCTCGCCCTCACTCCACCTCCACAACCCCAATCTTAACACCAATCGCTCCTTGTCCAAGAACGATGTCATCGACATTGCCACCAGCAGCCAGAGGGAGCGGAGAATCCGCCGCCGCTAGCAACCACCACAATTAGTGCAGCATCTCCGTGCTCAGCAGCAGCGGCGCCATCACCAAAGTCACGCTCCGCCAACCCACAACGTCGTCTGGCACGGCTGTCATCGTGCTCCACGGCCGGTTTGACATCATCTCCCTCTCTGACTCCTTCCTTCCAGTGGTCTCCCCTCCAGAAGGATTCCTTTCCCTCCCATCCTTTGTCGTTTCCTTCTTTTATCTGCTTTCGTTCGCTTTTCTCTTCCTTTCTAGTGAGGATAGTTTTCCACGAGTGATTCCTTTCCCTTCTCCATCCGCGCTTTGGAGTAAACAGAGCATTAGTCTCTTCTTCCCTTCACAACCGCAGCAGCCACAGCAATCCTCTCCCTCTTCTTCTCCATCAACGAGCAGCAGCTTCTTTGCAGCCTTTTTTTCCTTTTATTCTTCTCCAACATCCAACAGCAATAGCCCTAGCTGCTGCTCTTTTTTTCTAGCCAACAGCCACCCTTGCTATCCCTGATTCTTGGCAGCATCGCCGGAACTCGCCAGAGATAGCCGAGGCCGCCAGCAAAGAGGGGGAAAGCAGCCCTAGCTGCTACTCTCTCCAGCAACAAGAGCAGCACTTTGCTGCCCTCTTTTCTGGCCATCGGCAGTCTTCTTCTCTTCCCCATGGAAACAACACCATATAATCGCTTGACCTTATATGCTACTTGATATTCTAGATTTTGATACTTGTAGCTTCATATTATATAACTTAGACCTTAATGAATTGATATGATTCGTATTAAAAGTTGACTTGGGTTGATCGTTTAGACTGACCGAGAAGATATGAATTTAAAATTTAACAATTGTGATAAATGGAGAAAATGAAATACTAAAAGTGAGCACTCTTAGCCTACCAGAGTACCTGACTGCACATATGAGTTGTGGTGGCGTGAGTTGCTCATGGTCAGTATTTATTTGCGCAATGACGTTTTATTATCGTAGTCCACAGATGAGAGATTTTAGCGCATACATCAGATGACGTATGACATTACTCCAGGGATCCCTTTTTAATTAATTTATCCAATTTATACCTTGATGATGTTTATATTTGTTGATACTCACATGATTTGTGATATTTATCCATTTGATATTATATTCTTGATGGCCTGTTTATCTATTGATTAAATAGTAAGAGAATTCAACTTAATTGACAATAACATATGATGATAATTTGTAATTCTAAATGCTAGATGATTATAGATGTACACTTGTGTATCAATTGAGAACTTAAAGAAGAACTTAAATAAGATTAAATTGTGCATCTTTTGTAATTGCCCACTTAGCAATTGTGCTTATTGTCTACTTCCCATCACCTCCAGTTTTGTAGTCACAAGCACACTTTTGATATTATAGTTTGTTTCAGCTTTACATAGAGTCAGAGATATTGACATTTTCCTAGCTTTAAAATGGAAGTATTTCCCTCCCTTTTCATGTGGCAAAGGTCAAATTTTATTCTTTTAATTTTTTAGATGGAAGAAAGTTACTAAGAAAAAGAGAAAAATTCTAAATTTTCTTAATGAGAATTAATACAATGGTTAATTTTGTTGAATGAGTTCTAGTATAATTATTTTTCCTACAGTCAAGCAACACAGTGAGCCTGATTCATTAGACTTCACGGATCAGCAGTAAAGAGTATAATGAAATTGTTAACAATGGTGAGCCACATGTATAGGTGGATGTAAGGCCAGCACATCACTTCAAAATTACAGCTATTCCCAAGTCAATTAACATACCCCTTTCCACTCTGAAAGATAAGCTTTCTGCAATTGATTCAATTCTGAAGGAAGCGGGGCAAGATTCCGCCAAATGTGCTGGCTTGTATTTAGTTTTAGGAGAGGCAACGATTCCCAAAGGGTTGTTCACTTCCTCAGCAAAAATGGTTTTCCTCTTGCCAAGGACATTGTTGGGGGGTTTCATCTTGATCGCACATTTCCAACTTATGAAGGAATAATTGTTTATTAAGATCAGGCTACGTATATAGTATGAAAATTTCGTATTTCTATAAATTATTATTGGTTGTGATTGAAGGGGAGCCTTGGCGCAACGGTAAAATTGTTGCTTTGTGACCAAAAGGTCATGGGTTCGAATCCTGAAACAGCCTCTTGCAAAAAACAGGTAAGGTTGCGTGCAATGGATCCTTCCTCGGGACCCCGCATAGCGGGAGCTTCGTGCACCGGACTACCCTTTTTTTTATTGGTTGTGATTGGTCAAACTCGAGTGACATGGAATGGATCATTTCATCATGGTTGCCTCAAGTTGTACCCACCAGTGTATGTCTTACAATCTGTTCATATTTATCGGATTTTGTGACTGTTGCCTCATAATTGCTTTAAGGACTTCACTGATGCATAGGTGGTAGCTAATGGTACAGATGATTCATAGGCTTAGTTACTCTCAAATGTAACAAGAACAAATAATGTGTTTTCTTTAGTTTGATTCATAGAATGGAATAGATGATTCATTTTCATTGCTATGTTAGATTTGAGAGGTCGGCTATAAAAAATTAAACTTGTAACTCACTAATACAGTCAACCTCTTTACGATTTGAGAGGTCGGTTAAAAAAAATTTCCACGTTGGGCCTATCAGGCCCAACGAGGAGATTTTTTAAGATTTTTTTTTATTACATTTTAACACGGAGATTTTTTTAAGATTCTTTTTTATTACATTTTAACACCTCTGAGAAGTCAAAAAAATAATGAATAGCATATTTGACTCACTGCAACCCCAAAAATCCACAGAAACTGAAATAGGTGCAATTGGAACTCTTTAGGTTCATTAGTGAGTTTCAGTCAAAACCCACTAATGGATCTAGAAATCTCAAATTGCACCAATTTCAGTTTCTGTAAATTTCGGGGATTCCAAGAAGTTCAAATATGCTATCTATTGTTTTTTTTTACTTCTCAGAGGTGTTAAAATATAATAAAAAGAATCTTAAAAAATCTCCACGTTGGGCCTGATATGATATATATCAGGTCCAACGTGGAGATTTTTACCGGTTCTTCCTTATTATATTTTAACACCTCCGAGAAGCCAAAATAAATAATGGATTGCATATTTGAACTTCTTGCAACCTCAGAAATCCATAGAAACTGAAATAAGTGCAATCGGAGCTCTCTAGGTCCATCAATGGGTTTCGACAAAAATCCACTAATAGACCTAGAGAGCTCCGATTGCACCTATTTGGATTTTTGAGGTTACAAGGAGTTCAAATATGCTATTCATTATTTATTTTGACTTTTCTAAATGTTATCAAAAAATCAACTAAACTTTAAATATCGTGGGCCTGATATGATTTACATATCAGGCCTCCATTATGCATGCATGTAAAAAAAAGGAGGAAAGAGATGAGAGGAAAAATAAAAGAAGCTACATGCATAGGAGAGAGGAGGGAGGACAGAGAAGAGAGAAATGGTAGAGAAAAGAAAAATGACAGAAAAAAGTTAGATTTGTCAGAGGGTAGAACGGGAAGTACACTTGAAAAAATGTGTCCTTTTGTAAATACCAAAGTAGCATGCACCTTTTGGTCAATTTAGAAACCTAGGTGCACCCTTTGGTAAATTGCTGAAATATCTTCTTATTGTGCACTAATTGAAATTTCCTTTCACTGAAGATATATGACCTTTGATGATTCTTTCTTAAATTTGAAAAAGTCCTTTGATAATGAAGCGTATTGTTTTAGGTCTTCGTTGAAAGTTTATGATCATGCCAATACTTCCTTTTCCTTCACTTAGCCTAGAGTTGGGTCCTCATCCAGTTATGATGAAAAAATAGTTCATGATTTATCAGATATTGTTTGAGATGCAAGGCATTATTGCTTTGTTCACTTGAATGATGGAAGTAGAGATTGGTGTAGATGCAATGACTTCAATTATAGGTGTCACAAAGTTTAGCTCCACATATACATTGTCTCTGTAACTATTTTGTTGTTGTTCAATGAATTATTTTACCTTTATTGTTTATAGAGGTTGTAACCCTTCTACGGCATGAATTGATTTTGTCATAGTGACATTTTGTATTTCATTAGCACTTTCTTGTATTTCTTCTTCATTGATATCATCTTTTTCCTATGAATCTTCTATTGGTTCATCCCTCAATATTCTCTTTTGTGTATATTGATGACTTTGGGTCCACTTATTATCAGGGAAAAGAATATCGTTTCGTGCCGGGCGGCACGGACGGTTTTTACCGTTGCGTCGCCCGGCCGAAACCGGCACCCGACACGCAGCGATTTCGGCGCGTGATACGCGCGAGCGTGGGCTGTGCTTTCGGCGCGTGATACACGCATTGATGCGCGCCAGCACAAGCGACACTCACGACAGAAGGAATTGAATCGGTTCCTTCTGTCGCGCGATCGATTACAAAAGGAATCGATTCCTTCTGTAATCGATCGCGCGACAGAAAGAATCGATTTGATTCCTTCTGTCGCGCGAAAAAATCCTATAAAACGTACTAGCGAGAGATCGATTAGCAGCAGCGGCGAGGCGAGGCGAGGCGAGGCGAGGCGAGGCGAGGCGAGGCGAGGCGAGGCGAGGCGAGGCGAGGCAAGCAACGGCAGCGGCGAGCACCAGGAAGGCGAGCAGCGGCAAAGGTACAATTCCCTATTCGTCCCGTCTCGTATGCATCGCTGGCGGCGCCGAAGGCGTCGCCGGACGCCTTCGGCGACGCCAGACCCTGCGATCAGCCGCTGTTGAGCGACGTGATCGCTCCCAGCGACGAGATCGGGTGCGTCGTGCGTGTGCTTGAGTTTAGGAAAATAAATTATAATTTAGATTTATAACAATTCCTAAGGTAGGCGTGATATTCCAAACAGACTTTTATAAATTCTAATTAAATTTTCTCAATAAAAATTAAAATATATAAAAAATATATTTAAAAATCAAAATTTAATTAATATTCTGAAAAATTAATTTTTAATGTTTTAAATTGTATTTAAAAATTTTAAAAAATATATAAGAAATCTATTTAAAATTTAAAAAAAATTATAAAAATTCAGATATATATTATAATATTTTTTTATTTAAAATTTAATTTAATTTTTTTAAAAACTAATAAAAATTCAGATTTATATTCTAATATTCTAAAAAATAAAAATTCTAAAAAAACTAATAAATTAAATTTATATTTTGATATTTTTATTATTTTATATTTTAAAAATAATAATTAATTAATTAATTAATTTGTATAATTATTATATATAAAATAACATCTTTATGCTAATTTATATATTTATTATAGATAATATTTTTTATCTTAGAATTAATTTAAAATTTGGATCCATGAATATTAACTTTTGTACTTTTGTAATATGTTTAGAAATATTACAAGTCTTTTATTTTAAAAATCTTGATAAAGGTATGTTGTCATGTTTATGATTCCTAATAAAACACTATTAATCTTGTGCAATTCTGATTAATCTAAATTGAGAAAGATGAATTAATATTTTTAGGAGATTGTTTCAAATTTCAGAAGTTGTTGTTTATAGTTTATATACTTAATTTGTAAATTTACAATGATAAATACATTTTTTACATTATAAAATGATGATCATTACCTAGAAATGTATATTATCCTTACTTTTTGTATAATGCATAGGTAATGGCATCAAAACAACAATCTCATGATCCAGCTTGGAGACACGCACGTCAATTAGAAAATTGATTCCATTGGCAATGTTTGCATTGCGATATGATTGGGCGCGGCGGCGGGGTCACACGCCTAAAACATCTTGCTGGTGGATATCCGGATGTTTCTAATTGTCCAAAAGTTTCTCAAGAAGTTCGTCGTGCAATGAAAGAGGAACTTGATGGCAAAAAAGCATTAAAGTATAAACAACAACGAGAACGTGAACTTGTTGATAGTCGAAGCTCTAAAAAACCAATCTATGATGAAATGGAAGGTCGTGGTGAAGTTCCAAATGACGAAGACTTTTTAGTAGCTCTCAATGCCTCTCGAACTCAATATGACTATGAGCAAAATATGCAACATAAAAGTGACTCTGGTGCTAGTGGAAGTGGCTCAACTTCTGCATCAACATTAGGAAGGAGTGCAAGTGTTCGTATTACTTCAACACAAGGTGGTATTGGTCGTTTTTTTTCTTCTATGGGACGAAGACGTGCAATTGATATTGCTGATATTGATCCACTAGCATTTCCAGACTAAGCTAGCAAACATACTAGGATTGATGATGCATATTCAAAAGAGAAGAAGAAATCAATCGGTAGAAGTATTGCTAAATTTTTCCATTTTAATCATATTTCCCCTAATACAGCAAACAACACATACTACCATAGCATGGTGTCCAACATCCAAAAATCTGGTCCTGGTATTCAACCTCCGACTGCATATGAAATTGTCGGTCCATATTTAGATGAACAAGTGGAGGAGATCAAGACTTAGATCCTATCATGCAAGAAACAATGGAGCTTATATGGGGTTACGTTGATGTGTGATGGTTGGACAGGACCTACACGGATGAGCATCATCAACTTTCTACTATACTGCAATAGAAAGGTGATATTTCATAAATCTATTGATGCAACTACAGACTATCATGATGCACCCTACATATTTCGTTTGATGGATAGTGTAGTTCACAAGATAAGTGTAGAACATATAGTACAGGTGATTACAGATAATGGTGCCAACTTTAAAAAGGCTGGAGAGATATTGGAGCAAAGGTATCAAACATTATTTTGGACACCATGCGCAACACACTGTATCGATTTAATGATGGCAGATATCGGTAAGCTCGATATAGTGAAGAAGGTAGTGAAAAAAAGTCAATCTTTAACAAAATTCATCTATAATCATCATTGGGTTCATGGATTAATGAGGAAATTTATTGATAGGGAGATTCTGCGACCAGGAGCGACTAGATTTGCCACTCACTTTCTACTGTTAAAATCGTTGAATCAGAAAAAAGTCGGATTAAAGGTCATGTTCTCTTCTGAGGATTGGGAAGCCTCTCGATATTCTAACACGACTGAAGGTAAAGAGAGGTGCAAAAAATTATTATGTCTGTCAGATTCTGGGACTATATCGCAGATATTCTTATAGCAGTAGAACCATTGTACGTTGTTCTACGTAAAGTTGATATGGACAAGAAGCCACAAATGGGCAACGTTTACCGCCTAATTCATGAAGCAAAAGAGGAAATTAAGAGGCGTCTACAATCACCGACCAAGTATCAACATTACATTGATATAATCACTACAAGATGGGATGATCAAATGGGAGAAAACCTATTCATTTGGCCGGTACGTATTTTTTAATGATAAAGAATTTTTAATATTGTTATTAATAATTATATATGTTTAATTATTATAGGCTATTATCTCAATCTGGCATATCAATATCGTTATAATCTTGGCACAAATGATGATTTATTAGTGGCCCACATGTAATATCAAGACTGCATACAAACACAGAATCAATTGCTGAGACTATTAATGAAACTCGATTATTTCGAGAGGCATATGGTTCTTTTAGCGATCCTATTGCAGTTTCATGTAGATATAAAATGGATGCAGGTAAATATAGTAAAAATTATTACTAATTATTGTCAACAAATATAAATAATTATTTTAATTTTGTTCTTATTTATCTTACAGCTTAGTGGTGGTTAAAATATGGAGGATCAGCTCTAAATTTGAAAAAGATTGCAGTACGAATTCTCTCACAGACAACGTCTTCAAGCGGTTGTGAAAGAAATTGGTCAACTTTCTCCCTCATTCATACAAAAGTACGAAATCGTCTTTCTTATCGTCGCTTGGAGAAGATGGTCTACATTCATTATAATATGCGTCTTCAACTAAGAGCAATAACAGAAGAGAATGAAGAACAGGAGTCTGGTGATGTAGACCCACTTAATATTGGATTTGTCCAAACTGAGAATGATCCAATGATGGATTGGTGGAGCGTTGTTGAGGCTAAGAATCCATTACTTGATGAAGCAGGAGACCCACCACGACCATCTCAATTTCTTACTCAATAGATTGAAAAAATACAAGCTAGAGGAGATATCTGCGAGGAAGAAGATGATAAAGCTTTTGATCAAGAATTTCGATTTTCTGGATCTCGGTCTAGGCATTCTCAAACATCACAAACCCAACCAAAGTCCATAGATAAAGGCAAAGGCAAAGCTCCTGTAATTTTTACTAAAAAGAAAGAAAAAGGCAAACCTCCTACGGGAAGGGGTCAATTTAGAATTAGAGAAAATCCACTCGATGCAATTGATGAGCAAGAACATGATGACAGTGATGAAACATCATCACCTTCTGACACTGTAGTCCAACGAGAAGTTCGAAATGAAGATAGTGATGTTGATAGCAGTGCAAGTACTCATGGAAGTGATGACAGTGGTGATGCATCTAGTGGTAAAAATTATGTCCCCCCTACTCTAGCACTAAAGCCATGGACATGTGAGATAGATTACACACATGCAACTCAAGATTATGATCATGGAGCTAGAGGTAGTGCTATTCAATATCAACGTCGATATAAGGGTGACAAACAAAAGAAAGTTCATAATTATCAAGATATGCGGGAGAGTTTAGCTGAGATTGATTCTAGTCGAAGTTCATCATACTCGCAACCTTCTTATTATAACTCTGATGCATCATATGGTGATCCGTCATACCAGAGCTCGGGGACGTATGCTTATCCTTATCCTTATCCTGTGCCTGTACCTGTACCCACTCCGATTTCAGTGGTGCCAGTTCAAATCCAACATCCAATGATGAATCGAGACACGCTGATGAACATGTGGAGAAATCAATATCAATATTGCATGTCATGGGATGCTTATTTAATCTAGTTATTGGAGAACTATGGAGTTGACTTAAGCAGAATATCGCAAGAACCAATGCTTCCATCTGATTCACGTCACTCCTTTTGGTATTAATAAGGTAACATATTATTATGTATCAATTTTAATTCAAGTTATTCATAGATCAACTTTTTTTAAAGAAAACTATATTTAATTATTTTTTCTAATCATATTAAGTTGTTCAATAATTGAGAATTTATATAAAATTAATATACAACTTATTTTTAAATTATACACAATAAACATATTTATCTAATAATTACTATATATATATAAAAAATACCGAAACAGTATCGGCACAGCACGATACGATACCGAAACCGTATCGTTCCGGTCCGGGACCGAAACCTCGGCACGGGTCGAGATTTTAAACCTTGCTTATTATTTCTTCGCGCTTCCTCATTGATTTTTTCTTCTTAAAACCACGCAAAGGACAATGCAACTTTTATAGTGCAAGGATAGTACGTCTTCGCCTCTTTTTGGATGTTAAGACAAAGTCCTTCAATCAAAGTATTCAACAATTTTCGTTCTGACCAATCACAAGTTTGGTTAAAGAGTTGAAGAAAGAGACTATGATATTCTGCTACCGTTGTGATGGTTGAATTTTGGATAATTCCTCATCTGCATTATCATACTCTTAAGGTGTGAAACGAGTGAGAAGACCATCTACAAACTCCTCCCACGTTATAGATCCATGACATTACATAAATAATTGATATCATCGAAGAGCCTCTCATCCAGATGCAAAGAAGTTATTTCCACCTTCGAATCAGTTGATGCCTTGTGCAAGAGAAAATATCTTTCTGCTTTAGAAATAAATCCGATAGGATATCTACTTCACCAACAAGGGAATTCATCTTCATAGAATCTCCAATTTGTCATAATATGAAATTATTACTCTGATACCAAGTTGATAGGAACCCGTGTCTTATCTCGTGGGAAATTGAAGAAAAAAATGAGAACGAGAAGATAGGGTAATCACTTTGAGGGGATAGGCCTCCAATAATCAAGTGAAATTGATTAACCAAATGTATTACTTATCCCTAAAGATTGCATAACATCTCTTTAAATAGGCACATAAGGGTACCTTTTCAAGAGAAAAATTCTAACAAACTATACTAATAGAAAAAAATCTAATAACATATCTAAAAGGAAAATTAAATATAAACTTATCTCAAAAAAGAGAAGAAATAAAGATAATATCTTGAAAGGGTTATTTGAATGTCTATTTAGGATCGTATCAAACATGAGCAAATCCCCCATGATAGCCTATTCACAACCAAATCTATTTCCTTCTTCTTCGGGTTGTGTTGTCTATTTACCAATAACTCTCATTGAGTGCTTTCCTCTCCCCTTTCATTTGGGTGTCAAATAGTGTTGTATACACTTTTGCAAGAAGAAGCCCACTCGAGAGGCTAGTCTCTTAGGATTTCACCAAGGTTTAAAATTTCGACCCGTGCCGAGATTTCGGTCCTAGACCGGAATGATGCGGTTTTGATACCATATCGTGGCGTGTCAATATAGTTTCGGTATTTTTTAAATATAAAATATATTAATTAAAAAATAAAATACTTAAAAAAAATAATATAAAAAATAATCTTTTAAAACGGGAAAAGATATGAAAATAGCTAATTAAATAAATAAAAAGTTGATTATAATTTTTAAATTAAAATAAATAAAATATAAAATTAATTAGATAATTTTATTAGGCTTTAATAAGGTCTCTTTAGATTATCCCCATCATGAGTGCATTAAAATAATTAACTTAAATTTTAATTAAAGAATTCGAAATCCGACAACACTCGCGAGCTCACGCGACTTCGACATTGCCGCTGGGTCACATGACTCCTCCGGCGGGTCGCGTGACCCTTCCATGGTGATCGCATGGTCACACGACCCCTGTGTAACGGCCGCGGGGCCACGCGACATCTCTGCTATTGTTGCGGGGTCGCGCGACGCCTCCTAGCTATCGCGGGGACTAGTGTCATCGTGTTGGTATCGGTCAGTAGGCGGAACAGATGTTTCGTCCTTTTTGACCAACTCGGAATGGTATTTTAAACACTAGTTTCACCTTATCCTCTCCCATAGGAACTGTTGGATGTTTTCCTTCTTCATTCATCTATTGCCCACATGTGCCTCACTGCAAGGAGAAGGTTGCTCAAAATACATGTTTCTAAGCTTCGCTTCATCCTTTATTTATCGACGTGGTGATCTGAGATGAAGGAAACAAAACAAATGTGCTCCTTCAACTTTACCACTGTATGTTCTGAATTTCATTATTGTCGTGCCCTAGTTAGTCTTCTTTTCTTTTCTTGTTTAATAGCAATGTATCTATGCTCTAGATTAGGAGACAGTATTAGAGTGTTAAGAGTTATTAGATTAATGTTATGTGATGTTTGCTATTTTAGGTTTAGAGTTTATGTTCAGTCCTGTATATGCATGCAATAGGTGTCATTCACGGTAACAATTTAATACACTGTTATTTCTCCTACTTTAATAGAAATTATGTGCTTCATGTTCATAAACTCGAGCATTTCCTTAGAAATTCCTCTAAGAGCCTTCGTGTCTCTCCACCAACCTACACGAAGAGGAAAGTTGATTATAATACTAATATGTTTTACTTATCAACTAACTCGAGCATTTCCTTAGAAATTCCTCTAAGAGCCTTCCTGTCTCCCCACCAAACTATACTAAGAGGAAAGTTGATTCTAATACTAATATGTTTGACTAGTCAACTAACTTAAATAGTAATATGATTTTTAACATAGAAAACATATTATAAATAACTTTGTTTGTTGTCTTTCTTATAGATCTTGTTCTTTTAATTTAGATGTCAATACTCTCGCCTTAAACAAATATCATTTCAGACAACAAGAGCCTGATTAAGATTCCGGCAAAGTTTTCATTTAATGTTGTAGTGTTCACCATAAAAAAAGAAGATAATCTTCAGTTCCTAGAAACAAAAGGAAAAAATAATAAAGTATTTTTCCCATTTATTGGAAATAGCAACAACAATCAAGATGGATTTCTTTGTGATAAAGGAGAAAGAAACAGATAAAATCAAGGTTTAAAAATATCATTCCATGTTCCATGCTGGATTGTCAATTTTTTACTAGAATGGTACAGTTTAATATGTGTCATGTTGAGACTCAAAATGCTTTAACGTGTGTCATGATCAACTCGAGTTTTAATTCTAGAATCCCCTTCCACATAAGTTTATGTACCTTCAAATAAAAGTCGTAGTTAATTAAATTAAAATTATAGAGCAACAAGCAAATTATAAAACTATAACAAGGATGTCGACTTCAACTAATGATTATTGGGTTTAGGGAAGCTAACTTATGCACCTAACCAATTCCAATATGAATTGCAAGCATCAGATGAGAGCGCTTCTTATGCCTTAATTATGGGAAGCTAACTAGTTGAGGGGAGTCTTGGACCATTTGAGTAGAACGATGATTGAAGTAACTTATTTGTTTTCTTTTGCTAATTTAAACTTATTGTCAATCATCAAAGGGGAAAGCTTATTGATATTCTTGGTGGTTGGCAAACATATCAAACTCTACACAAGTTAGAGTGTGTAGGTTTGCCTGGTCATGCCGATGGATTAATTAGATTAGGTGGAAAAGTGTTTCAACCTTGAAGGGAAGTTCAAAATATTTATTTATGTAATTTAGGTAGAATACAATATGATATAAGATATGTACTTAAGTAGAAGTGAGTTACCAAGAAAGCTCATGTCTTGAAAGCCAAAACATTAATTTTTCAATTATTACTATTCATCATTGATCAACTAAGCATTTCCCTTTGGTTGACCAAACTATGATTGCTATCCATCTCCAACAATTACCGTTGTTTGTTGACAACATTTCTATTTGGTGTTCTAAACTATAATAGCCAACAATTGTCATTGGTCGATCAAATATTTCTCTTTGGTCAACCAAACTATGTCATCCATTTCGAATGATCATTATTTACCATTACTCTACCAAGCATTTTCCTTTGGTTGATCAAACTATAATAGTTAACAATTTCCAAGTGATTATTATTAATCGTTGGTCAACTAAAGATTTTTCTTTGGTTGACCAAAATATATAAATAAGAACCAAATGATCGTTGTATAATAGTTATCCATTTATTAAATCTTTAACTAAACAAGCAAATTTTTTTTATCCACTAAAGTTTGTGGATAAGCTCAAATTTAATTGTAAATCATCTATAAATAGTCTCTAGAGGATCACTGCTAAAGATCAAATATTACATACATTGTGTTTTGTTTAAGCAATTATATCTTTAAAGGTTCTATAATCCTCTATGCATACGTCAATATTTTTTTCTTTTGTAACTCTCTCTTCGCTCGTGCGTAACCCATTCTTTAGGGTAACACCGAATCTTTTTACACCAATTCTACATCATTGTAAAGCTAGAGCATTCATATTTGATCTAGAGATCAATATCCTCTTGGGTTAAATCTAAGAACTATGAGATCATTGTACTCAAACATTCGTAAAAAAGTACTCTTGTTCGACCAATATTTATAGTAAGTTTTTTCCTAGTGAGAAAATGTCATATCAAAGCAATATGAGCCATAGAGTAGGAGGGACCTTCGAACAACTTGAAAAGCCTTTAATAGCATTGTTTTCTTTTGTTTTCTCATAGCATTTACATTAGTTTTCTTGTTGCAATTACTTTAGTTTTTTCTTGTTGCAATTTCCTTTGCTTTCTCGTTGTAATTACTTTAGATTTATCATTGTAATTTAATTATAAGTTTTATTGCTGCGAGTCCATTCTTTCTACAAGTTATTTCTTTTCCTATGCCTAATTGTATCACAATTCATGCATGCGCTATTTAACATTTGGTTGGAATGAGTAATTTTTGCAAGATTTTAGTGAATTGTCTTTAACAGTGATTAATATATAAATAATATCCAAAAACAAAATAGTCATTTGCAAAAGAAAATATATATAAAAAAATGAATAATCTTTAGACCTAAATTTCCTTTAAGTCAGTAGCTATATTTCCTTCTCATTATTCTATTTTCTAAAATTAAATTTAATTACAATGTAAATTGTCAAACATCTTTTCTTATCGAATTTTACATTATAAATTATTTTTTAAAATTTTAAACGACTAATTAAGTTGAACCGGACCTACATCTTAGGTTGGGTTAAGGTTAGGCAGAATCCATCAAATAGACATGGTCATTCAGGTTATGAGGGTGCAAACCAAGCTTGACCTGAATTCATTTACATTTGGGATAATCTGATTTAGCCTTATTAGGTTAGATTAGTGGAAATTCTAGGAAATTGGTAGTTTATATATATATATATATATATATATATATATATATACATATCCTCACCTTTTCTTAACCCTTCTCTTCTCTTACAATGCCACCAATTTCATGTCTTCTTTGTGTGTCCCCCAACTCCACCCTCAACTGTTATAGACTATTCCTCTCCTTCAATAGCTCTCTCCCTCTCTATAACTCTCTCGTAGTCTCTTCTCCTCTTCCTCTTGTTTTGTCTCTATGTCGCTATCACTCAAAGCCAAGGTGAGATGTCACTTAGGGCTAGGGCAAGCCACTATGGCCTCCTCTCATTCCCTTTCTCCCTCTTCCTTTCTCGTTCCTTATGCCCAAGGCCACACACATTCTGGTGTCACTATGTTGGCCTCCTACACCCAATGCATGAATGCGTTGATATCACCCTCAGGGCATAGCTGAGCAGGTAACCATGTGCCATATTTGTAACATGAATGTGTCGATATCACTGTCGCCCTTATCTCTTGACCTCTCCTCTCTCTTTTTGAAATTTCCTTTCCCTACATCACCCTCTCCACACAAGGACTTTGATGGGCAATTAATTTCCCCTCCTTGGCACCATGATGTGCATGGTTCCCTCCAACCTCATCATTGTAGTTGGAGTTTGGATTTAATATTTGGGTTGTATTGTGGTAATTCTATCAAAATTTGATCACGTTGAGCTATTTAATAACTCCTAGATGTTATGTCATTATCGTATTTAGTTATCATAAGCTTTTCTAAGTTGTTTAGATACTTGTATCTGTAGATACTCAGGGAACAGGAAACACACTGACCTTGTTTGTAGAATTTTGAAACTTTATATGGTGTATATTCGAGGTGGGTAAATTTACATTTAAATTCAGTTTATGTTCTTTCTGCATGAATTAAATATGTAAAAAGACTAGACTATTTATGTTGCTACTGAAAAAAAAATTTAAATCGATACTAAATTAGTAAAATAGTTTCTAAATAGGGGATTAATTAAATTTCTTTGTTGTGTACATGTGGGTGATCATATAGAGATTCACATGGGGAGAAGTTATTTTCAGAAGAAAATAAATGATACTTTGATTTCTATTCATTTGATACATATCTTTAAACTATGATTTATGTGGTGATACTTGTATACCTCTTTGACGTTATAAATTCCTATCTACGCAATCTGCTAATATGTTATTAAATTCACACAATAACATTTATTAAAGGATGATTTAAGTTAATCCCACAAACTAATTTTTGAATCAAGTATGAACCCAAGGTGAAATACTACTGTGTAAAAGACATAAAATGAAAAAACTATTGTAAATGGAGAAAATAAATACTAAAAAGTGAAAAATTTGGAGCCTTGCATTTTATATTTAGTCGATTTATTAATTCATGGCTAAAAGATGATAATTCAAAGTAGATTAATTTATGATAAAAGATTAAATTTTACTTGTGATAATTGATAATAAATGGATTGACTTGTGAGAATAAATGTTGATAATTAAAAATAGATCTATCTATAATAAATAAATGATGACAATTGATTGCTATAATTAAATATAAATATTGGTATCATCCTAAAGAATGACAATGCGTATAATGGATTAACTGAATGTAGAAGTGGAATAGGATTACTTCAAAAAAGAATTTTAATTGTTATTTCTTTGAACTCTTAACTTAAAATATCATATGCACACACATATATCTTATCACCTATTTTATAAATTTGTGCTCACTTTTAGAATTCTTTAGCCTCCGTGAGTGGCACCATTGTAGCAATCACATTATTTATCATGGTTTCTACAGAGATAAGTATTTTATTTTGATTTTTTATTGCCATAAGCCATATGTATATGCAGCCACATATGAAATGCTTTTTAGAACAAGAAAAATAGGATACAAATTCGAGACTATTGAAGAAATTACAAATTTCTACGGCAACAAAATCTTCAAAGCAAGATAACAAGAAAACACCAAGAAAAAAAATAGAATCAAATAGGAAGCAAGCATATTATGGTCTTCGTGGAGATTGACTTTAGCAGGAATCTTAGATAAAGGAAAATATTCCTTTTTTTCGTCTTTTGTGCCAGTGTAGACATCGTCATTCCACAGAGATGGCATGACCAGTCATGTTGAGATTTCCTTTAATAAAGCATACAAAGTTCGGTTTAATGATTATAATATTTGCAAATATTTATCCCATGTCATAGGAATTTTATACCTCTTCTCTTCCTAAAAATTCAATGAATTCACGCAGAAAGATGCATCTGGTCCATGACAATTAGTTGATATGATTCTTTACACTAATAAATTAAGTGAATAATGGGGAACCCTTTCTAAGTTTAAGGAATAATGCAGAGAGAGAAAATTCTACATGAGATATCTACCATTTCATCGCCCACTAGCTTATAATTGTTAGCCAATATATTCTAAATTATGACACTATGGGCCTATAGTAATCATGACTAAAGATTTCAAATAACATGTTGCCTTTGTAAAGTTAAGCATACAAAAATAAATATCAATTTTGAATTAGTGAAGACCCAAATGCATAGAGATTGTCAATCTGTTAATGACAATGCAACTTTCCTTCATTCTTGTTGAAAAATTAAAAATATATATATAAAAAAAAAAATCTTTGAATTCCCAAACCCCATTGACCTCCCACGGGCTGGCACAATTGGTACTTGCATGTGGTTTTGCTACAATAGGTCATGGGGTTGATTCCCAACATATGCCAAATGCATCGCGGGTCACCTAACCCCAGGGTCACTGTCTTGGGCGAAGTCCTATGATTTACCTCCCTTAAAAATCACATGGGGCCGTCTTGGAGGGGCCCTTGGGGTGAGGGCTATTGAGGGTTATCACCTTTTGCTGTAATAGATTTTGATGTGATGACCCATCAACTAAGTATATACAATGTATCTCAATTCTCAGTAACTTATAAATTCAACAAGCTCTCAGAACAGAATTTGATCGAGACCAATATCCATGTTTGATCTTGTTCCTTCCCCTAATTCAACAAATTCACTATCCATAAGTAAGATAAAATGCCCTTGATATGAATTATGTTGGACAATAAACATAATGTGTATATGTCAACTTTATGCAAGTAATTGAGTGGAATATATTTTCAATTAGCAGCTGCTCCCTGTAAAAGTATGATTTGTACATTCTTATAGTCATCCCTAAGGCCCAAAACACATATCAACATCATTTTTAAGCCCCTTCATTGTGAAATAAAAGTTGTCATCCATATTTAGTACAACAAAGATCCCATTTTCACAAGCCATAAATAGATGATTTTTTATCTTCATACACCAAATTTGTCTTTGCAAATCCTTTTATATTTTAAAGTTTGTATATAGTCCAACGCCAGCCTTACTTTAAGGACCTCGCCACCTAAGGCATCAAGATCGCTTGAGATGGTTCTGTTCCCACTTTCTCTTAGCAGTCTAAGTAACTTTATCAGGCATTTATGCACGTTCTGAGATAACCTGATTAGAAAATTAGAGTTTTCTACCAAAGTTAGGCAAATTCATCCTTCCATACATCGCGCCCTTAAATCCAAAGAAGAACAAAAAATGCCACACTATGGTACAATTTAAGGACTAGCTTGAAGCCCATGAATCTGAACCAAAACAGAGACAAAAGCTCCGACATCCAGGATCCAGCAAACTCAAACAAGCAATACAGACAAAAGGTTAGTCTCATCTTGAGATTCCAAGCACGTTCACTGATACAACCAAACAAAGAAATGGAGAAATCCAAGATCGAAGGTCGATGAAGTGGATACCTTATTGATGTCTCGATCAGGATTCGAGAAGCCAAGGAGATCTGCCATTCCATGAGAATGCCGTAGCCGCCGGAATCGATCCTCTCGCGCTTCCGGGCATCATCCATAGCAGCTCCTGTCCGGGACTCTCATCGATCTCAGGGCCAGGAGGAGATGGAGAGCTCTCCCCGAACCCTAGAACTCTCTTCCCGGATCAAGCTCGAGATCGAAACCGTGGAGTCCACAAAAGGGGCTTAAAAACGAATGAGGCAGTGGGTGCGTGTCACCGTCGCGATGGATATTGTCGGCAGTCGGCGCAGGAGTTGAAGAAGGAAGGGCGGAGGTGATCGGAGGAGGAAATCTGGAGGCGGAGGGGAACGATAAAAGTGAGAGTCAAAGAAGTCGACATTTATACCACATGTGGAGGGGGGAGTTAAAAAGAAAAAGGAAAAAAAAAAATCGGAGAAGAGAGTCCAAGACTCGAAGGTGAGAGGATTGCGGGGTAGGACTGGGCGGTAGTCAGCATCATGGACGTGGTCATAAGCAAAACCATGCGTTGACTGGGATGGTAAAAGAACTTCCTAAAAGGTTTGGAGCAGTTGGTGAGCCAAACGTAAATAGGCTGAGAATATCAAATCCGAATTTCCTTTTATGAAAAAATATGGAGAATGATAATAATATAATATAATATGATGTTTTTTTGAATCGGATATTTAATTTTTCATAAATATCTAAATGTAAATACTTTAAAATTTATAAAAAAAAAATCACATAACTCTTTTCAAAAATATCTCTTTATTTGTTCCTACTAATGTTAAGTGTTTGTTCAAAGGTAAAAATTATTGATAGTTGTACAGATATAAAAATTATAAATTTCAACGTAGTTAGGATTAGAAGAGTTTCATAAATATATAAGTATTATTTATTAAGTGAATATTATAAATCAAAGAGCGCTTATAGGAATATCCGACAAATTCATTGATTTGATAATATTTAAAATTTTAGTCTTATGTTAATTTATCACAGAGTACAGACTTAGGGGACGTTTGGTTAAATGATGGGAATGACTATGGGTATGGATTTGATAGTAGGATGGAATGGGAATAGGAATGGAAATAAAACCCATTAAGTTATATGGGTTTGGTTGATTCCCATAAATCTAGTAATCATTCCCAAAATATCATTCTCAAACTCACAATCCAAACACTATCTTTTATTATCATTCCATTCTTTCATTTCTAAATCTATCAACCAAACACCCCCTAAGTGTTATCATATTTACTCAAAAGTAATATTTATATATTTTTAGAACTCTTATAACTCTAACCACATTCAATTTTACTAATAAACTTGAATTTATCATATTTAATTCAAATAAGAATAATGTATTCTCGTAACTCTCCTCAGTATAATGATGCTCTTCAATTTTGATTTCACATTTTATTTAGTCTACTTTGAACTTTTGAAAATAAAAAGTTAATCTTATTTCAAAGAAGACAAACAATAGTTATATAATCCTATAAAACACAACTTTTTTTTAGATTTTAAATGTGTTTTATGACTTAAATACATTAAGGGAGTATGTGACATTAGCATGGATGATAAATCGGAGAGGTATGTATTTTTTAAAAAAAAAAACAAGACATAATTTAGTAAATTTAAAAGTATATGGTGTGAAATTTAGATATTTGTAAAAATTGAATGCATCTTTAAAAATATCAAATAAAATATGATGACATAATAAATTTTATTTAGTAAAAATCAAAAAAAAGTTTTCCTTATTATTGTTTTTGTTAGAAGAGCGCCTCTTGTTATTTAAAAAAAAAATGAAAACTATGTCTTTCATATTTTTCATCGTGAAAATATCATTACTGTAATGTATACTAGCTATAGTTTATCTACTATCATTAGTAGATACAAACAGAGATCCTAATCCAGGATTTATGAATTAATCTTAGATTCCTGTTTATTCATTGGTAGGGTAGATTGTACTCCACCTATTATATTAAATAAGTAGGGTTCAACTCATTATACCAATATACTTGAATGGTCTCTTCTAGTTCAAAAGATCCTAGACCAAAGAATCTAAGTTCCAAACAAATATACATACTACCAAGTGTTAAAGTAAATATATTCAAAATTTTCCTTCAACTTGTTACAATTATTACACAATCTTCTTATTATTATTAACTTAGTCAATACTATTCAAACTTGATGAAACTCACTCCAATTTAATCAAGATTGTTTTAATTCTGTTATAACAATTATGATAATAGTTAGTACAACTTAAAGCAAATTAGAGCAGTTATGATCAAAACAAAATTACTCCAACTTAATTAAAAGTAATACAAATGGAATACTACTATACCAAAATATATTTTATTAACATGATTAAAAAATTTCAAACTTATTTAAAATCACTCTAATTTGGTTAGAATTATTAGTGATTTTGATAAAATTTAAATAATTTTTATTAATCTGATAAAAAAAATATTTTCATATAATAGTGATTTAATTATTATAATTTATATTAAATTAAGATATTTTTATTCTATGTATAGTAGTTATACTCATAATTATTATAATACTATTAGAACAAGGTTGTTTTTAGATGTAAAATATTTTAGGTAATATTTTGATATTTTTAAAAAGAATATCTTTTGAAGAAAATGATAATAAAGAATGTTTTGTTTTATCTTTTTCAGTTTTCTCCTGAAAGATCCGGTGACATATGAAAATTATTGGTGGGATTGACTCCCAACAAAAAAAAATTTAAATGTCACTTAGGGTATATTACATTTGGAGTTTAAATTTCACCCGGGGCATATTTCATCTCAGGTTCAAATCTTATCCAAGGCACATTACACATAGAAAGTTTTTAAAAAATTATGATATTAGGGCATCTGTCAGGAATCATCTGCACTTCCTGATTTACTCTAGTATCCAATATAAAGCATTCATAAGATCGGATCGGTCACCTACAAAATTAGTTGGATCATAAGAATGTATATCTATGTAATTTTGTTACTCTGCATATCAATCTATGGGAAACCTGTGAACACCTAGTGATCCTGTCCGAACGCTGAATCGATGGACGCTGGGCACGTGGCGCTCTTCCAACCGATGACGTGGATCTCTGACCGGTCGTATGGATCTTCGGCGAACCTGCAAAAAAGTCGGGCCGGGAAAGAGTCCCCGGCGACGACCCTCCGACGCTCAAGTCAGGGAAGAGGAAACTATGAAGTGACTTCTAATATCAGAGAATGCGTACCTCCGGCGAAGTCTGGGGGCTCTTATATAGAGCTGCGAAGAGGCTTATGCACATATACCAAGGCGAACACGTGTCCTCTTACCACACCTTAGTATGGGCTTATCAGAGGAGCTTGCCTCACACCATACTGCTACAATCCGAGCACCTCTCTGATGGGACGGCAGAACCTTCTATTGTAAGGTTCTACGTATGGCTTGATCGTTGGACATACCTGTTGTCAGAATATGTTCCCCGATGTTTCCCTTGTCCTTTTGTCTCTTCTGTCCTTGCGTCGAGCGTCCAGCCGCTCGGCAGGCCCATCACGTCTGACCGGACGTCATTATCAGTCCGACCAGGAAGTTGCCCGGTCACGTGCTCGGTTAAGACTTCATTCACAGCATTGATGCTTTATGCCTCAGCCGAGCGGAAAGACGCTCGATCCGGTGACTCTGTTCACCATGAGCGTCGGAAACCTAACTCCTAGTCGGGTTGTCTTTGACTCCGCTTGGACCCTTTCGGCCGATTGACCCTACTCTTCTCCAATCGGTCGTTTGACTTTTGATCTCCACGTGGCGTTGCCTCCTCTCAAAGAGGGTCCCGCGTCCGGATCACCTAGTATTAATTTTTTAAAAAAAAAATAACTTCTGTTAACCTAAACATTAAACTCTAAACTCAAACTCCAACAAAAATTAAAATAGAAAGTTAACATTACGTGCTCACATATTACCCATATATAGATAGGGTAATATTTATGGGCAACCCTTCACAACTATTTATGGGTAACCCGTGATCACTTAGTATTATTTTTTTTATTTTCACTTCATTTTGATCTAAACCCTAAAAAAATTAATATTAGGTGCTCACGGATATATATATATATAGTTCTGTTACCTTGCACATACGTCTATGGTCAACATGTGTCCTAAGTTGCTTAATTCAGTTTTATTATTGTTATTTTAATTGTGCTACTAATCGAGTTCAAAGTAGGAGAAGGGATTAATTTTATTTTACAGGTAATTCACTCCCCTCTTGTCGGCCCACGTTGTTCCAACAAGTGATAGCAGAGCTAGAATGCCTTAGAAGAACTAACCATCGACTGAAACACCAAGACGATGGCTGGACTGAGCATCTATCCGTCGAAGTTCATGGGAGAATTCACGATATGGAGAAAAAGTATGGAGGTATTTTTTAAAATAGACTTTGAATTATTTTTAATAATTAAATATGCCTTTGTATCTCTCAAGGACCCACAAGGAGGTGAAAAAGAGGAATACCAATAGACCAAGAAGGAGCAAGCAGACTTCGTAGCAAATGGACCAGCCGAATTCTATCTGCTGAGCATGTTGCCTCCGTAAGAAGTCAGTCAAATCGTTGCCTACGAATTAGTAAAGGAGAAGTTCCTGAGCTACATGAATGTACGTTCAAAGCCAAGCTCATAAAACGGGATCTGCTCTGGAACCAACTGACCAACCTCCAGATGAAAGAAAGAGAGTCAGTAGCATAACTGCACGCCAAGCTGAAGGAGTTAATAATTAGACTTACAAATCTTGGAGAACAGGTAACAAATCGAGATTCGTTAAGGTATGCCTTAAATGCTTTCCCTAGGACACAAGAATGAATGTCTATAATAGACTCTTATTATATTTCAAAAGATCTAAAGTTAAGTACTTTAGAGAGTTTATTTTTAACTTTAGAATTTCATGAATCTAGATGTACAGAATTGAAAAGGAGCCTAGGAAGGCGCTGGAATTATGTTCTGTTTCAATTTCTCCAGTACAAAAATTGTACAAGTGCAGAACTTTTTCTAGCAACCCGCATTTTCGATCAGACATGTGTTTGATCAATCGAGCAAGTACTTGACAGATTAAAGTACACCTTGATCGAAATACAAGATCACTGGTCTCTTGTGTTGGTATTCATGATCGATACAAAGAAAATTAAACTAATTATGTAGCGGAATCAAAGAGCTAGTTGTACCTTTCTTTTATAGTGAAAGACCTCTTGATCTTCTGTTGTATTCCTCTCCTTTTCTTGGGTATCGTGTGGGTAACGATCTACCAAGATAACAAACACCCTTCCCTTCGTCGTTTCCAAACCGCCAACCACCAAGAGAATAGCTAGGATGGGGCACCTTCTCCTCTTCTTCTTCTTTTCCAAGCCACCGTCCACAAAGGATGCAAGAGGAGGCGTCGGCCCTAGCAAGGAGGAGGTGTTGGCCCCTAGAAAGGAGGTGGAGCCGGCCCTAGCAAGGAGGAGGAGGTGGCGCCGACCCTAGCAAGGAGGAGGAGGAGGTGTCGCTGGCCCTAGGAAAGGAGGAGGAGGTGTCGTCGGCCCTAGGAAAGGAGGAGGCTAACCAAAAACCACAACAACAACGTGGATGGGTGGATGCGAGGCTTTATATAGAGGCTACAGCAGAGACCTAGAAGAAAAATTGGTTTAGGCCTCCTGATAGGCTTGAGCTTCCTGTGTTCGACCCGAACATTCAACTCAAGTCCATCAATAATAACTCATACCACTAAAGGGTTATTATTGAACTACCGCACCAGTCCCATATTACAATATTGGCTCATTTTTATCATGAGTGTGTTAATCTCTCTGTGTTTAAGATATCGTATGTCTGTTAATTAAATGAGTTACTGTCAACTCAATTAATTAACATCTGATTCTAAGAGTAGTACCACTCAACTTTATTATCATACCGGACTAAGTCCACCTGCAAGATTTACATTATAATCCTTATGAGCTCCTCAAGGGGACATCATCAGCGTAAATAATTAGGACACAAATTCCTTCTATAATCAACAACACACCATATAAACAGTACCATATAAACCATATAGAGTTTAATGTTTAGGTTAAAAGAAATAATTTTTTTTTTAGAATAACACTACATGTTTACGAGTTGCCTATAAATGGATGTGTAGAGTAACAAAACTCACATAGACGGATGATATATTGCAATGAGCACCCCATAAACATCTAGTGTTATTTTTTTTTCACTTTACATACTCTTCTTCCTAAGTATAGGTACCCCTGATACGAATGCTCCTTATTTTGTGATCCCTGGAATCAACTATATCAGGGACATAACTAAGATATTAATTCAGTGTAGATAAATTGTAGCTATCGTTGATGGACATATTACGGATGACGCCTCTCTCAGTCCAATTTCAACAATAGGTCCAACAGTAATGTCACAACTGAAGCTCTTCGCTTCTCAAGTCGCATCGTCATGTATCTAATTATTTTGTTTGCGTCATCTGCCTAAAATTTTTTTTATACTGGTATGAAAAACAACAAGAAAAGATATGTATCAATATATATATCTCGCTTTCAACGTACTGCATATTATTGTTATGTTGTTCAGTTAGGAAAAAATAAATACTAGAGGAGAGAATTATAAAATTAAGGATGATTTCGGTGCTAAGGATAGTAAAGTAATCATAGCTAGATCTAGCAATAGAAAAAAAGAAACAAAATGTTAAAAATTAGTGTTTTTGTTGAATAATGTATTTGAAGTGCAATGAAATTTTGTAAAGAATTTGGGATTGCATGCATGCATCAAATAATACTGTTGTAACAAGCTAAAATGAATCAACGCATTTTCTTTTTTTGCTTTGTCCGCGTCATCTAATTTTTTTTTTCTAAGTTGCGTTGTCTGTATCATATATTTTTATGGAAAACACAGCAAGACGTATCTATTTTCTGTCTCTTGTTTTTCGTCGTCTGCATTTTCTTTTGTAGGTCCTGGCTCAGTGTGAGCTCCACCCATGTACTGTATCATCCTTCTCTAATCTTTTCTGGATCTTGAGCCACTGAGTATTTTATGAGTATATAATTAAGAACTTGCATGCTTAGATATATAACACTTTGTTCAAATATTAAAATTTACCGTTGCACCTGACCACTTGAGGTTGAAAGATTCAACGAAATTGGCTATTAAAAATTTAAATAGTTTTAAAAATTTCCCTATAAATCTCTTATCTCTCATCCAAATAATTTAGAGAGCGATTTCAATTTTATTTTTTAAAAGAACGTACATTTTCTCTTTTCTTATAAAATAACTTTTAAATATTCTCTATTTTTTCATAAAATAATATTTAAAAAAAACAAATATAAAAGTTGTCAACCAAATAATATTTTTCCTTTTTTCATAAAATAAAAATAGAAACTTACAAATCAAATGCTACCTATACTCTCTCAATTTTCATTCCCTCGTCCATCATTTTCTTGACTCATCACTACTTTAGTTTTTTTTATTGTTGTTGTTGATTTCTCTATTTTTATTATTTATTTATTTATTTATTCTTTTGTAATATCCTCCCTCTTTAATACTTATAACTTCTTAATAGGCGGTTGCCAACATGAGCATACAAACACTTCGATGACGCTTCTCTTCGCTAAATTTTTATTAATGAATTATTTTTAAATCAATATATAATAATTATTAACTTTTTTCAAATTTACGTTAGAATATAATGAAAATTCATAGTTCAAATACTAGATAGTCTAGATCCTTTGCTACGTGGCTAGAAATATTAGATGCTCTTGAATTCACAAGATAGATGTCAACATATTTTTCACAGGATGTGTAGAATGATGCCTCTTTAAACTGTAGTTATTATTCAAGTTGGCACCAGGCAAATTTTCGATGGCAATAATTTTTGAGGGGCAACTCTTATTTCAAGAGTAAATTAGTGAAAAATCTTCTATCACAATTTAAACTTTACTCTTAATCTATATGTCAGAAAATATTTATTCTCATTTTCTAATTAAATATAATGGATATCAATTTATCTAATATTAATATTCTAAGGTAGTTTTGATTTGATCAATCAAGTCAGGTTAGATCATGTTAGTTCTTAACTCCCGTGTCTAAGTGTACAGGAACTTAGGAACACATGAAGTCGAGCGAAAGACGCAGTTAACGAGAAGGATGGCATAGGAGAGAGCCAATGTACTCGGTGCATCTGAGGGATGAGATGCTGCAGAAGAGTATGTGGACGGATAAGAAAGAGGTGTGCGGCGTTTCCGAGGGACGAGAAGCCGAAGTGGAAGATTGCTCGAGAAAGTCGGGAAATAAGTTCGGGTGAGTCCTATTCTGAATGATCGAAATCACCCAAGTGGAGCCGGAGCCGAAGTGGAAGACCCGGACCTAAGCGAACGGAGCCTGAGTAAGAACCCGGACCAAACTGTTGGTGCGGGAAGCATCCGACGATCGAACCTTAGTTTTGATAATGGCAAAGGGATTCAAAGTTAAGCTTAATTGATATCTAATGTGTATGATTGAGTGTTTCAGGAAAGTCCTAGCTACGGTTAGGCAAGTGGAAAACCCTAGGGGGTGGTAACCCTAGGTCATAGGGGGTGGTAACCTTATGCGGGAAGTCTTGGCGGGTCGGAGCTTCGGGCAAAAATCCTAGGGGGCGGTAACCCTAGGTTAAAATCCTGGTGTCGCGAACCGGATAGAAGTCTGGATGGGTCGAGGACCGGACATCCAGCATGAAGACTGGAAGCTTAGGGCGCTGAGCAAAAGTCCAGTCGATCTGGAGGACCGAACTGACAAAAGGTAAATCTCCTGAGAGGAGTAGGTGAGGACGCGTTCCCCGTAGAGGGAACAGTAGGCGTCGGTTCGACCTAGGGTTTCTGGTAAGAAATCCAAAGTCAGACCCGGACAGTCGGGAGACTGTCAATATCTTATTTACCTTGACTATTATGTGCTAGCTTTGTTTTGCAGGGTATGTGTTTGGGACTAACACATTTTGCAGGAGCAAAGGAGCATGTTATATCTCGGATGAACAGTATCCGAGGCGCCTCCATGGAGCTTGGAGGCGCCTTGGGTGCAAAGCTAGAGCTGGCTGCGAAGCAGTGCTGGAGGCGCCTTGGATGAAGAGGGAGGCGCCTTGGACCTGAGGTTGGAGGCGCCTTGGAGTGGCTTGGAGGCGCCTTCAACTAGATAAGTTGCGACCAGTTCTGTGCTGATCCACACGGGCGCCTCGGGAGGCCTGGAGGCGCCTTGGACAGGCTTGGAGGCGCCTCCAGCAGTGTATAAAAGAAACTCTCGAGGCAGCATTCAAGGCATTCAATTTCAAGCGACTTTTCTACATCCTGCTGCATAAGAGACGCCCTGAAGTGTTGTTGCAAGTCCCCGACGACCCGAAGCTCTGAGATTCTGATTATTGTCGTCGGTATAAATTTTTATTATTGCACTTATTGTAATACATATTTGTAAACATTTTGCGCGATATAGTTGTTGTCCACAGTAAGCAATCAACGATCGCGGACCTTGGAGTAGGAGTCGCCCTAGGCTCCGAACCAAGTAACTCCTAGTGCCTTCTGTGTTTGTGCTTATTTATTTTAATATTTCCGCTGCTTTATTCTGAACAAGTTCTACGAATCTGAAACGAGTGAAAACTACGTGCATTATTCACCCCCTCTCTAGCGCTTCTCGATCCGACACAAACAAGTTAACAAGCTGTTAACTTGGGTTCGGACACCCGGACCAGGATTTTTATACAAATCGTGTCAAACACGATTCGTTGCGACGGGAATAAAGTTTGATCCCCTCCAAGCACTCCGATCAGGCTATAAATACAGTTCTGATCCTATAAGCCTAAATAGAACACTTGTTATCATTTCCTTTTGAATTTGACTTTCTAATTGTGAGATTTAATTGTTGTAAGAGGCTTCTCCGTCTAGAGAAGATTTTTATTAAGCTTTTCATCTTTCTTAAATTAACAACCTCCCTGGTTGTAACCATGTAAATCCGTTGTCTCTTCTTTTTAGTTTCTTAATTTTTTGTTTATGCAAGTGTTAATTTTGATCAAGCTATAAAAGTTTGAGGAAGGTTTTCGTTTTTCTTTGCAGAGCTATTCACTCCCTCAAGCCGGCCGCCAAGGGTCTTAACATCTAATTGCCCTCATTTTTTATAGGTACAAAAAGTCTAAAAGAAAATATAATTCTTCATAAATTCAGTATCATTTAAAGAGAATTTAATATATTTTTCATCAAATTGAGTACAATTATTTTTTCACATAACTAATCGATTGGGAATTATATTAATCAATTGACTTAGACTGAATCGATTGATCTTTATCATAACTTAATTGATTAGTATAATTTTCAATCGATTGGTCAGAAAAAAAAATAGTCGTGCTCAATTTAATAAAAAATACATTAGATTCTAATTTAAATGTGTTAAATTAGGAAGAATTATATGTCTTTTTATACTTTTTGTACCTATCAAAAAAAATAATAATAATTCAACATGCAGTAAGGAAACACACTTTTTCTTTGTAAAAATTGAGGAGGAAAAATAATTTGTTAGTATGAAATTTTGAACCATTTTTTTTCTTTCAAGGTGCTCTTGTTTTCCATAAAGGAATAAGTATGAGGATAAAAATGAGAATGAGAATAATAAAAATAGAGAATAGAAATAGTGAGATTTCATACTCCTAATAGGCTAAGTAATACTCATTCCCATATTTAAGGGATAAAATCTATAGGACTACCGTCAATTTTCCAAACCAAGTACAATCTTTCGATTCCTTTTCCATTTTCTAATCTCATTTCATCTCACCCAGCACCCCCTTAATCTTTTTCCATGGTCACATCAAACAAGGGATGGCAAGAGCCATTTTTTTGTAATTTTTTTTTAAAACTAAAGGTTAAAAGTTATTTTAGAAAAGAATACATAAAATAGAGATATCAGTAGGATAATAATTAATTTTATTTAAAAAATGATTACTCATACATTTTATTTAACATTATTTTTTAAAAAAATAAATTTTTTTGAAAAATTATATTACTTTTTATTTTTATTTTTCAAAACTACGCTTCAAATGTTATGATATGATTATGAATTTATTACCTCCAGCGGTGCATAGTTGAAATATAGAGATTGTCATATAAAATCTTAATTAGGTTGAAATTTGACATGTTTAAATATGTTTCTTTATATTTTGGTAATCTATACTAATGGTTAATAGCCATTAGTTATTTATCTTTTTTTTATTGACTTAGGGATAGATTAACGAAGACGAGCGGATTATCTTTTATCATATGATATAATTTCAAATTTGTTTATATACGTATATATAATAAGTTATTTTAAATTCAATAAATTATTTTATTATAAATATAATTAGAAATGTATAATAAACTTGTTCACTTTATATTGTTGTTAGATATTGATCTTCGGTTTATGATGTAATGATAAAATATTTAAATTAACAGTTAAATATCCATAGTTTTATTCTGATTATAATGAATTTATAAAAAAAAATTCTTTAAACGGGAAGGCGAACTAAAGGATGCAGTTGAATAGACAAATATCCTATAAACCCTCTTGTTTTTTTAAAACAAAATGTAGAACGTCATTAATACGCCTCTGACAGCGCCACGTGCAAGTGATTCATCGATAGCCGATGTTAAGTGCATAGTAGAATAAAAATAATATATTCTCTAAGACTCGAACCATATTAGGTATGCTACCATGTATTTATTATCCGTGTCAAGTCCTGGAATACTAGAAATCATCTAAGTATGGATAAATTAGATTTCAAATTTACTTAATAAGTGAATCAGATGAAAAAACCACTTATCGAGTAAAACTTAAACACATGAATTATCAATAAAAATATTCATTTTGGGAATAGTTGAATACCAGTTAAAAATACAATTACTATAAAAATATTTTTTATTTAAATTAAAGCTTATACTATTGATTTTATAATTTAGGGGTGAGGATTTTTCCCTTAATTTATACTATTGAAAAAAGCATTATTCTAATAGTTATGATCTGTGCAAATTAAAGAAAGTTTCAATCGATTTATTTTGATTGTGTGCTCATCGTTTGAATGCATAATGAAAAACTGGATTAAATTTGATGTCACATGCACAACATCATATTTTACTTGGTTCATTATCTCCTAAGGTGACTACATTCAAGGCATAATTCTAATGACTACCACGACTATCCTTCTTCTTCTTGAATACTTTCTAAAGATGGAAAAATTTCTTACAAGTAATACAAGCAAATACAAGAGAAAGTAAACTACTTTATATGAATCTCGCTTTAGGTGCATTGTTATTGCTTGGATTTGCCTTTTATTGGTCTATAAATGCGCATCACTTGACACTCAAGCCTAAAAAACTAACATCTTCAAATGACCTCGAATAATATTACATTCGGGCTAATTTCTTCCTAGTAATCATTTACTTACCTTTACCAATCGATTGTCTTACTATAATTTGACCGTTTAATTATATAGAACAACTATTTTTAGCCTAGAAATAGATTGTTGGGAGTTATCAATCGACTGTCAATGAGCATTGAACTGGCCAATCAATTCCTAGCGTTTTGTTCGTTGTTATAGTGCCAACAATCAATTGCTATGCTAATCGATTGTTATCTGTGGAACTAACAGTTGTGTTGCAAGCCTTCTTTCCCACCTCAATCTCCTAATTCAGGATATGGATGATAATGAGTTGGGTTTAGGCCAGATTTCATATCCCCCGTCTCCATCCCCATTTATTATATTCATCTCCATCCTCATCTCCATAAGTTTTAATTTTCATCTTCATCTCTATACTCATCGGGGATAGGATATTCATTCCCAGACACATACTCATCAGATGATCAAATATCCTCTATACTAATATTTTTCTTCATTATATCCAATTATCATCATTCAATAAGAGTATATTATAATTAACATCATATAAAAATATAATTAAAAAAAAAGCAGATGACACATCTATAGCTAACTCCTAATTGAATCATATTCAATAAAAATATATTAAACATTAACAAAAATAATTAGTGGATTTTGAGAATATATATATATATATATATATATATATATATATATATCCAATTATTTAATCAGGATAAAAAAAATCCCTCAATACCTTCCTCTATTTGGATTGGATATCCTCCATCGAGTTTGGAGGAAATTGTCATCCCTAATTTAGGGTTTTGTGTTAGCAATACCTTTGTTTTAATCTTTTTAAGGCTAAACTCTCGCCTCGCTTAATATTTTATTAACCTCAACTTACTAGGACTTTCTGTTGCCCAATTTTCGGTCAACTTTGACCATCTAGGACTTCAACCATATGTCAAGTGTTCGATCCTTTATGATCCACTAAGACTTCACTCTTTATCAACTCCCTATTGGACTTTCCTCATTGCCAAGTATTTTTTCTCCATAATCCACTTGGACTTCCCTTCTTGTGCCAACTTATGTTGGTCTTCTGATCACTAAGTGTCTGATTAATCGTGACCTACTTGAATTTTTCTCTTGCATGTTAAGTGTTCAGTCAACCATGATCTACTTGGATTTTTCCACCATTAAGTATCCGATCAACCTTGACCTACTTGACTTTTCGTTCAACTAACTAATATATTAATCAACTCTCAAGTATTTAGTAAACCTTGATTTACTTAATGTTTCACTCAACCAACTAATATATCGATTGGTTGTTAAGTATTCAGTCAACTTTGACCTACTTCGTCTCACTCGACCAACTAACATATTAATTAAACATCAAAACTTAACTCAAATTAATTCAAACTTAGTCAACCTGGTTAACCTTGACTAGAGGTCAATTGCACCAATAATATCTTTTTTTTTATATTTGATAATATGTTTAAGTTAAACAAACTCATTAGCCTAACTTTCTACTTCATACTTCTACTCATACCAAAGTATGAATGAGAGTTTCCTAACTCAAATCTTATATTTTCTCCCTTTGACATGCATTAAAATTATTTCTCAAGATCCATTCATCTTATCCAATCCAATCCTCACAAATGAAGGTTACTTACCTTCCATTTCATCCAATGCTCAACCTAGAGCACATAATCCTTTAATCATCTCTTTAATCCTTTCATATCCAATTTATGTCTTTAAGGTAGACCTCCCTCTCAAAGCATGATTCATCTTCAATCAATACACTAATAATGATTTTGAGTTTTTAAACCTTTAAGAAATTCAAAAATCTAAGTCTCGAGGTAAAAAAAATTCAACCTTGCATCTAAACTTCCCTCTCAAAACCTAATTCTACTCTTTTTACCATCCCTTTTTATATTTTCTTTAATAAAACTCATTTTGAATACTCACCAAGCATATTAGGGGGGGGGGGTAAGGAATAGTTAATATATCTAGAAATGAACTTATCCAATTGAAATAACCTTATTTCAATTAAAACTAAACATAGTAATAAATTGTTGTTCAACAATGGTCGATTGATACAACCAGTAATTAATTAATGACTAATAACAATCAGTTGTTATGTCTGAAATTATAATTCAATTTCATACTGAACTTCAGAAATGCATAAGTAATTTTATAATTTTTGAAAAATTATGAAATTTAATACAGACATTACTTATGTCAAATACTATTAGGAAAAATAATTTTTTATGAAAACATGTGTTATTTTCAAAGAATGACATAAAATTAAAAATCATTGAAAACTTTAGTGTTTCATTATAACTTTGTATTAATACAATCAATAATGATTCCTATCAACAAATAGACTTCACCTAAATTTTTCAAAGTACTTTTGAAATGGTTTTGAAATACAATTTTTAACCATAATCCATGAGTTAAATGCACATCATTTGTACATTAGTTTTTCTCATGATTAGCCATATAAATTCCATATGTTTTGATGATACTTAGCTTAAATCGATACTTAATCAACATCTTGAGCTTTTCTCATCATTCTAACATCTCACTTATAATATATCTTAATATACATACAAGTTAATCCTATGTTTTTTTATGAGATGTAATATTTTTTTTTATTTTAACTAAGAGATCATGAATTTTCTATCTAGGTATTCTAGATTTGATCATCCTAGTTAGAATATCAAATAATCTCATTTGTCCTTAACTACACAAAATTAGAATAATACATGATAATGAATATGACATACATCAAATGCATAATTTTTCACAAGAAAATTCATATACACTCAAATGATGCATGTATAATATGATATGTATCAATCTCAAACAACATATTAAAATCAATTATACAATATCATGTCAATATGTATGTGAAGTTTCAAGTAGGCCAGCTAGAGGGGAGCGAATAACTCTGAAAATTAAGTTAAAAAAATCTTTTCTTTTAAACTTGGCAAGGACACAAAATTAGATGAATAATATTAACATAAAAATAAATAAAAAATGTAAGAAGACTACAGAATTTTACTTGATTACAACCTAAATAGTTGTTAATCCAAGACAAACAACTCCACTAAAATAACTCCTTCGTGAAGGCGGAGTAACCTCTTACAAACTTTGAACGCTAAGGAATTACTTAAGAAATGAATACAAGAATTATTGATTAATTTCTAGCTCCAGAGAGCTTTTTATAATCTCCTGAAAAAAGTTAGCATTGTGTTGACATGGCTTGGAGGCGCCTCCAAGAGGATCTTGGCAGCCTCCAACTAGATAAACTTTTATCCACGTTGCAACGGTCTTCCCAACGGCTCTGCCTCATTGGAGGCCCCTCGGATGATCGGAGGCGCCTCAGCTACTATTCATCTAAGGCACCTTAGTGAAGGATCGAAAAGAATTTAGATATCTCCACAATGGTATGATATTATCCACTTTAGGCCTAAACCCTCATGATTTTGCTCTTGGGCTCTACCCAAAAGGCCTCATGCTAATGGAGATATATGTTTCTTATAAACCCATGATTTTTTCCATATATTTTCAATGTGGGACTATGTTTGTAACCTTGCAAGCCCAACAATCTCCCTCCCCCCCCTCAAACAAAGGACCACAGGATCCCCTCAAGCATTGAGTCACTCTTGACCTGCTCAAGGCTGAAGGTGCTGGAATTCCGTTCTGTTTCAATTTCTCCTATACAAAAATTATACAAGTGCAGAACTTTTCCTAGCAACTCGTATTTTCGATCAGACATATGTTTGATCAATCGAGCAAGTACTTGACGGATCATAGCACACCTTGATAGAAATACAAGATCGCTGGTCTCTTGTGTTGGTATTCAGGATCGATATAAAGAAAACTAAACTAATTACGCAGCGGAATCAAAGAACTAGTTGTATCTTTCCTTTGTAGCTAAAGACCTCTTAATCTTCTGTTGTATTCCTCTCCTCTTTTTGGACGTCGTGTGGGCGACGATCTACCAAGATAACAAACACCCTTCCCTCCATTGTTTCCAAACCGCCGACCACCAAGAGAAAAGCCAGGATGGGGCACCTTCTCCTCTTCTTCTTCTTTTCCAAGTATTCATCCACAAAGGATGCAAGAGGAGGCATCGGCCCTAGCAAGGAGGAGGACATGGCGCCGACCCTAGCAAGGAGGAGGAGGAGGTGCCGCCGACCCTAGGAAAGGAGGAGGTGATGCCGACCCTAGGAAAGGAGGAGGCTATCCAAAAACCACAATACCAACGTGGATGGGTGGATGCGAGACTTTATATAGAGGCTACAACAGGGACCTAGAAGAGGAATTGGTTTAGGTCTCCTGATGGGCTTGGGCTTCCTTGTTCGGCCCGAACACTCAACTCAAGTCCATCAATAATAACTCATACCACTAAAGGGTTATTATTGAACTACCGCACCAATCCCATATTACAACATGGACTCCTTCTTATCATGAGTGCGTTAATCTCACTGTGTTTAAGATATTGTATGTCCGTTAATTAAATGAGTTACTGACAACTCAATTAATTAACATCTGATTCCAAGAGTAGTACCACTCAACTTTATTATCATACTGAACTAAGTCCACCTGTAGGGTTTACATGATAATCCTTATGAGATTTTCAAGGGAACATCATCAACCTAAATAATTAGGACACAGATTCCTTCTATAATCAACAACACACCATATAAACAGTACTATCTCCCAACTCATCGGGCCTATTGATTTAACGAATAAATCTCACCCATTGATAAGTTAAAGAAATAAATATTAAGTATACGTGTTTGTTATTATATAGGGATTAAGAGTATGCACATCCATAATAACAGAGGTTCTGTTCTTTTATGTAATCATTACAAATCAAACAACCTTAAATGGTCATGTTCAATACACACATAGTGTACTAGTGTAATTTTATAGTCAAGACAGACTAATACCAAATTACACTACAACCGTTCCAATGGTTTGTCCCAATCCATCTTGGTTGTGAGCTACTATTTATAATTTATAAGGAACCGATAACATGATCTTCTGTGTGACACCACACACCATGTTATCTATAATATAAATTAAATGGATAACTGCATTGATATATATATAAATATAAAATGTAAACATTTGACCAAAGTGATTCTCATTTCAAAATATTCAAAACAGATGTTCATACAAAAGCTAGGCTTATAATATACATCCCAATAATTTCTCACTTATACTGAAAGATTATGCTGCCATACATATAATTTTCATCCCCTCAACATGCCTATCAAAAGCTCTTGTCGGAAGGGCCTTAGTGAAAGGATCTGCCAGGTTATCTGCTGATGTAATTTTGGTGACAACAACGTCTCCTCGTTTTACGATGTCTTGTATTAGGTGGTACTTGTGCTCAATGTGTTTACTTGCCTTATAGGCTCGTGGTTCCTTCGAGTTTGCTACTACACCACTGTTGTCACAATAAATTGTGATAACTTTGGGCAAACTAGAAATCACATCTAATCCATCAAGAAGTTTCTGAGCCATACATCTTCTTTAGCTATCTCAGAGGCTGTCACATACACAGCTTCCATGGTGGAGTTTGAAACACATTTCTGCTTAACACTCCTCCATACTATGGCTCCACCTCCTAAAGTAAACACATACCCTGAGGTTGATTTACTACTGTCCCTATCTGATTGAAAGTCTCAATCCATATAACTCAGTGGGAGCAAATCATCTGCCTGGTAAACCAACATATAATCTCTAGTCCTTTTCAGGTATTTTAATATATGCTTTACGGTAGTCCAATGTCCCGGTCCTGGGTTACTTTGATATCTGATAACCATGCCCACGACAAAATAGATATCCAGTCTCGTACATATCAACACATACATTAGGCTTCCTACAGCTGAATTATAAGGAACTGCCTTCATCTCCTCTATCTCCTTTGGTGTCTTAGGACACATCTTTTTAGATAAAGGTATTTCATGTCAAAAAGGTAGAAAACCTTTCTTGGAGTTTTGCATGCTAAAACGAGCTAGGATAATATCGATGTATGAAGCTTGAGATAAGCACAACATCCTTTTCTTGTGATTCCTTATTACTTTGATCCCAATAATATGCCCACATTCTCCCAAGTCCTTCATATCAAACTGCTTAGACATCAATACTCTTACGTCTGACAACATTTTGACATTGTTGCCAATGAGTAAAATGTCATCTACGTATAGTACAAGAAATACCACCACGTTTCTGTCACTTTTCTTGTATACACAAGACTCATCCGGACACTGAATGAATCTATGAGACTGGATTACTTCATCAAATTGGATGTTCCAAGATCTCGAAGTTTGCTTCAGTCCATAAATGGAACGATTGAGCTTACATATAAGATGCTCTTTACCCTTCGCAATGAATCCCTCTGGTTGCTTCATATAGATGTTTTCTTCAAGACTTCCGTTAAGGAAAGATGTCTTGACATCCATTTACCAAACCTCATAATCCATATGAGCAGCAATAGATAAAAGAATCCGGATAGACTTAAGCATGGCTACCGGTGAAAAAGTTTCCTCATAATCGATTCTCTCTTTCTGAGTATACCCCTTCACAACAAGCATCGCTTTAAAGGTTTCCACCTTCTCATCTATTCCTCTTTTCCTTTTGTAGATCCATTTATATCCAATGACTTTTACACAATTTGGTGGTTCTACAAGCTCCCAGACCTAATTAGAATGCATAGATTCTATTTCAGAGTTTATTGCACTTTGCCAAGATGTTGCATCTTTATCTTGGAGTGTTTCATCATATGTCCAGGGATCAACTTCATGTTCACCAGGGATCAAGTCCGAAGACTCTCCTAAAAACATGAATCTTTCAGGTTGTTTAACAACCCTCTCACTACGACGAGACACTACCTGTAATTGTGTATCATTTGTGACACGTGTTGCAGTTACTTATGGTATCTCATCTTGTACCGTTAGTACTAAAGTAGAAGTGTCCTCTCTTATTTTCTCAAGAACAATTTTACTCCTGGGTTTATGGTTCATTACATAGTTCTCTTCTAAAAATCGGGCATTGGTGCTGACAATAACATTTTGATATTTAGGACTATAAAATAAACCACCTTTCGTTCCTTTAAGATATCCCATGAACAAGCGAATTGTTAAAGTGTATACTGAAAGCCTAAGCTTTTGTAAACATTTATTTTGAATAAAGAATCACATTTGGTCAAATTATCTACATTTTTTTGTAGTTGTTCAATTAATTTATATTGTAGATAACATAGTATGTGGTGTCACATACAGAAGATAATGTTATCAGTACCTTATAAATTATAAACAGTAGCTCACGACCAAAATGGAAAAGAACAAACCATTGGAAGGTCGTAGTGTAATTAGGTATTAGTTTATCTTAACTATATAATTACACTAGTACACTTAGAGTGTATTGAGTAGGACCATCAGAGGTCGTTTCTTTTATACTGACTTTATAAAGGAACAAGACCTCAGTTATTATGGAAGTGTGTGCTCTTAATCCTAATATAATAACAAGCACATATATTTGATATTTATTTCTTTAATTTATCAATGGGTGAGATTTAGTTCGATAAAATAATAAGTCCGATAAGTTGGGAAATGATATCACTTATAGTGTATGTTGTTGATTATAGAAGGAAACTGTGTCCTAGTGATCTAGGTTGATAATGTCCCCAAGAGGAGCTCATAAGGATTGTCATGTTAAACCCTACAGGTGGACTTAGTCCGACATGATGATAAGGTTGAGTGGTACTACTCTTGGACTAAGATATTAATTAAATGAGTTGTCAGTAAATCACTTAATTAGTGGACATTTGACATCTTAAACACAGGGAGACTAACACACTCATAATAAGAAGGAGCCCAAAAATATAATTTGGGATTGGTGCGGTAGTTCAATAATAGTTCTCTAGTGGAATGAATTATTATTGATAAAATTAAGTTGTGTGTTCGGGGCGCACACGGGATGCTTAATTTTATCGGGAGACCAAAACCAATTCCTCCTCTCGGTCTCTATCGTAGTCTATTATTTATAGAGTACTATACCCACCTATACCCACCTTCATACCCATGTTGTAGGGGCCGACCAAGCTAGCTTGAGGACCAAGCTAGGGCCGGCCAAGCCTTGATCCATGGGTGGCCGGCCCTAACTTGAACCCAAGCTTAGGTGGCCGGCCCTATTAAATTAGAAAAGAATTTTAATTTTAAAATTTTCTTATGTGGAAGATATAATTTATTGGAGAGATTAAAAATTAAAATATCTCTTTTATAAGTTTCTACAAAAGATTAAGAAAAGAGATTAAATCTCTTTCCTTATTTGTAGATTGAAAGGATATTTTATTTTTCTTCTTTATAAATTATTCACATGTTGAAAAATTAAAATTATAGAAATTTCTTTTTATCAACCATGAAGGGATTTTAAAAGGAAATTTTATTTTTTAAAATTTCTGGAGACAAATAAGGAATTTTAATTGGTTGATTGAAAATTGTCATATTTGTTCTTCCATGAGGTGGCCGGCCATGACATGGGTAATTAGGAAATTTTATTTAACTTTTCTTAATTAATTCATGTCAAGGAAAGTTAAGGAAATTTTATTGTAATTAAATTTCCTTATTTGCCAAAGCTAAGGATTATAAAAGAGGGGGTTTTGGGTGCCTTCAAGGTGAACAACCTCTATTATTTTTCTCCCTCTTTTCTTCCTTGGTGTGACCGGCTCTTCCCTTTCTCTTCTCTCCATCCTTGTGGCCGAAACTCTCTTCTCTCTTGGAGATCAAGTGGTGGCCGGATCCTAGCTTGGTGAAGAAGGAGAGAAAGCTTGCATCCCTTGGAGCTTGGTTGGTGGAAAAAGATCTTCATCCTTTGGAAGTCTTGCTTGGCCGAAACTTGAAGGAAGAAGAAGAAGGTGCTAGGTGGTCCTCGTCTCGGAAGATCGTTGCCCACACAACGTCCGAGATTAGAAGAGGAATACGGTAGAAGATCAAGAGGTTATTATCTACTAAGCAAGGTATAACTAATATTGTTTTCCGCATCATGTTAATTTTATCACCATGTAAAAATACCAAATACAAGAGGCATGTGATTCTAGTTTTTCGAATTAGTTTTCGAAATTGTGTTCTTTTGTTTTTTTTTTCTTTTCCTTGTGATTTGATTGTTCTTAGAGGTTAACCTAGAGTTACTATGGGAAGGTTAAATATTTAATTTCCTTAAAAGGCTTTGTCTAGTCGGTGGAGGTTGCTCCCATATCCAAGAAGGCCACGTGCCTCGCCATGCAGTACTGGAAGCCAATTTTGGAAATAGATATTTAATTGTCTTCGTGACCTAGGTGATTTGGATCGAACGTGTTAAGTTCCGCAGAAGATCCAAATCTAAACCTAAAAGAACAAATAAATTAAACTTAGGATCAAACGTGTTAAGTTCCGCAGGTGATACAAGTTTAATTTAAAAGAACACATGGTAGCTAGGAAAAGGTTCAGATCTTTGTACAAAATTTTTGTACAGTGGAACTGTTAGGTTTTTCGAGTAGCAACCAACACGAACTTCTATATGTGATTCCAACTTATCAGCGTCTCCCTTCAGCACATGTGCTGGACTACCCCAAATCTGAATATATTTCAAACTAGGTTTACGTCCATTCCACAATTCTGTGGGAGTAGAGGGTACTGACTTAGAAGGTACCAAGTCCAGAATGCGCGCGCCCGTTTCCAAAGCATATCTCTAAAATGAATTTGGTAATTCTGAATAACTCATCATTGATCTAACCATTTCCATAAGAGTCTTATTCCTTCATTCCGTCACACCATTCTGTTGGGGTGTACCAGGTACAGACAATTGGGATTTGAATCCTGGCCTCTGATAAGTAACTCCTAAACTCTCCTAAGAGATACTCTCCGCCACGATCAGACCGTAATGTCTTGATACTTTTACCATGACGTTTCTCCACATCAGTCTTGTACTCTTTGAACTTATCAAAGCACTCAGACTTGTGGTGCATCAAGTAAATATACTCATAGCTCGAATTCTGTTCTGTTTCAATTTCCCCTGTACAAAAATTGTACAAGTACAGAACTTTTCCTAGCAACCTGCATTTTCGATGAGACATGTGTTTGATCAATCGAGCAAGTACTTGACAGATCAAAGCACATCTTGATCGAAATTCAAGATCGATGGCCTCTTGTGTAGGTATTCAGGATCGATACAAAGAAAACTAAACTAATTACGTAGCGGAATCAAAGAGCTAGTTGTATCTTTCCTTTGTAGTTAAAGACCTCTTGATCTTCTGTTGTATTCCTCTCCGCTTCTTGGACGTCGTGTGAGCGACGATCTACCAAGATAACAAACACCCTTCCCTTCGTTGTTTCCAAATCACCGACCACCAAGAGAATAGCTAGGATGGGGCACCTTCTCCTCTTCTTCTTCTTCTTTTCCAAGCCGTCATCCACAAAGGATGCAAGAGGAGGCGCCGACCCTAGCAAGGAGGAGGAGGAGGTGCCGCCGACCCTAGGAAAGGAGGAGGCTATCCAAAAACCACAATACCAACGTGGATGGGTGGATGCGAGGCTTTATATAGAGGCTACAACAGGGACCTAGAAGAGGAATTGGTTTAGGCCTCCTGATGGGCTTGGGCTTCCTTGTTCGGCCTGAACACTCAACTCAAGTCCATCAATAATAACTCATACCACTAAAGAGTTATTATTGAACTATCGCACCAATCCCATATTACAATATTGGCTCCTTCTTAATATGAGTGCATTAATCTCCATGTGTTTAAGATATCGTATGTCTGTTAATTAAATGAATTACTGTCAACTCAATTAATTAACATCTGATTCCAAGAGTAGTACCACTCAATTTTATTATCATACTGGACTAAGTTCACCTGCAGGGTTTACATATAATCCTTATGAGCTCCTCAAGGGGACATCATCAGCTTAAATAATTAGGACACAAATTCCTTCTATAATCAACAACACAACATATAAATAGTACTATCTCCCAACTCATCAGGCCTATTGATTTAATGAATAAATCTCATCCATTGATAAGTTAAAGAAATAAACACTAAGTATACGTGCTTATTATTATATAGGAATTAAAAGGACACACATCCATAATAACAAAGGTTATGTTCTTTTATGTAGTTAGTACAAATCAAAAAACCTCAAACGGTCCTGCTCAATACACATATAGTGTACTGGTGTAATTTTATAGTCAAGACAGACTAATACCAAATTATACTACAAATGTTCCAATGGTTTGTCCCAATCCATCTTGGTTGTGAGCTACTATTTATAATTTATAAGGAACTGATAACATGATCTTCTGTGTGGCACCACACACCATGTTATCTATAATATAAATTAAATGGATAACTATATTGACATATATATAAAATGCAAACATTTGACCAAAGTGATTCTCATTTCAAAATATTTCAAAACAGATGTTCATGTAAAAGCTAGGCTTATAGTATACATCCCAACAAGAACATTGCCCTGGAGCCAAGAATAGATGATCAAGACTCCGAAGCATCCATCGACGAAGATGAAGCGACATTATTGGTAAGAAAATTTAATAAGTTTATTAAATCTAATTAATTTAAGTCATAGATAAAAAAATACTTTCGGAGCAAAAGAAAGGTCTGACACTACAACTGCAACGAAGAAGGGTACATCAAGGAAGATTGCCCAAAGGTAAAGATGAAGGAAAAGAAAAAAGAGTCAACCAAATCAAGGTACAAAAACTTAAAAGCAACATGGCTGAAATTGAAGAATACGCCAGACTAGTTCTATTGGCGGACCACTAAAGAGAAGATGAAAATAGCTTAGAGATGAATATCGATGAATGAGGAGGATCCTCAGAAGAAAGCTACGATGAAGAGAGAGCATCAAAACACGAGATAAGTGAGGTACGTATACTATCTTCCAAACAATCTTTTAAATTTATCAAAATGTTATCTGAGAATATAGTACAACTAGAAAAAGATAATACTAGGTTAAAATTAAACTTAGCAAATTCATGCCCCTTAGACATGTTTGATAATTTAAAAATAAAAAATGAAAAATTACAAATATAAATTGAAAAATGATCATGCATGTTCAAACAATTTTCGAAAATCAATATTTAGAAATTATGAAAAATCAATTGATACATAAGAAATTAACAAAGATAAATTCGGAAAGCCCCTAGAAATTATGTACCTCTAAAATTTTTAGTAAATCCAGCCTATATTGGGTCCCAAAATATTTTTTAAATTAAATTCCAAAATCTATAAATTATTATTATAGAAATTAATAATATAAATCATGCTTATAAAATGCAAGTAAATGCACATCAAAAAATGTATAAAAATATATATAAACTACATACATAAGGTGGTAGTCATTAGAACTAGGCCTTGGATGTAGCTGCCTTGGGAGGTAGTGAACAAAGTAAAACCAATGGTGTTGTGCATGTGACATCAAGTTTAATTCATGTTTTCCGTTACGCATTCAAATGATGAGCATGCAATAGAGATGAATTGATCGAAGCTATTGACGCACACACCCTCTAGCTCGTAGGGTCCTAATAAGTAGTATTAGAACGAGGCGGTTCTTCATCAGATTAACCTCCATTGGAGCACAAAGCTAGAGGTAGAAGATAAAGCTTTAGGTTTTGAAGAAGTCAAATGGAGTTCAAGGACAAATTTGGATATAACACTTAAATTCCACCTCTTTTTGGTCTAAGAGGGGTTGTTCAATGGAAGGCAATGATAAAAAATTTTATTATGATGAATATAGAGTAATGATTTGCTCTAATAGAAAGATTTCAAGCTCCAAAAGATAAAAATGAAAAACCTTTTCAAAAGAGAAAATGGATCGAGAAGAAAATCAAGAAATCCAAGGCTCATGTTAAGGTAACCAAGATTTTGACTAATGTGGTTCTAATGACTACAAGTTAGGTAAATTTAGAGATGCCAAAGATCTATGGAGCTAGCTTGCCAAACTTTATAAAAATGTATCCTCTACACAAGACGATCATGAGTTCAATGGGAGACTCACTAGTCAAGAACTTGAGGATTAAGAGGTTGAGAGGTACTCAACATCTGAGTATTAAATTGAAGAACTATTCACCTCAATGATTGATGAGAAGAGACCATTGACACTGGAACAAGAGAGACCCTCAACATCCAAAAGCGATAAGGAGGAAGATTGTGTAACCTCAACAAGCATGGAGAGCTCAACTCGTGAAAGTATAACAAACTCAATTCATAAAAATAAAGATCACATTATTTATTTTGAGTATAAAAAAAGATACTATAAGAGTAAGTGTCCAAGATTGACCAAAAAGAAAACATCTACCAAGACACAAAAGGGTGAGGAGCATATAGTGTGTTTTTTGTGCAATCAAAGAGAACACTATTGAAATCAATGTCCTAGGGGGAGACATTCAAGTAAGAACAAAGAAGGAAGCTTAAATCTAAGGGGAGCTCCTAAGGTAAAATCTAAGGTATTATTTCATATTACAATTTTATAATATCATGACAACAAACATGCTAGCAAATAAATGTTATGATCTTAGTGCTTATTGTCATGATAATAGGAATTAAAATAAATCTAAAAATAATTTTAGATCATATCATGCTAGAACTATTTCACTTAAGGATAGGAAAGTGGTAAATATTCTAGGCAATAACCTAAATAAATTTAGATATATGTCTAGAAAAAGGAATATTCGAGGAAATTATGAAAAAAAAAATCAAAATTTAAGAATTTGATAATTGAAAATCAAGCCTTAGGTTAAAACTTAATAAGTTAAAGAAGACTCTTAATAAGATAGAAAATATGTTTAAAGTATCAAAGAAACAAGATCTAGCTTAGATAGGTAGGAACCATCTAAGGGCAAGAAAAGTTTGAAATACAAACCTAAATCCAAGAAAAACATGCCCTCATATCATAGAATTCCATATAACCATGGAACTAATCATAAGTCTAGGAGTGGATTCAAAGTTATAAGGGATGTCATCCCTAGAGTTGGTTTTGATGAGACCACAATAACTAAGGTTTTTAATTAAAAAGCCTATGAGATTTATTAGGAAGGTATTTAAGGATATTATCCTTAGTGAATACCTAGTACACCCAATGAGCTCCAATAGAAATTGGATTCCTAAGAGAGTGATCTATTCACACTAGATGAGTATGGAAGGGTAGTTAATCCAACCATAGTGAAGGTGACATCTTATGACACTTTCGAGATATAGCGATATCTTGAAAATGAAATTTAAGGGAAATGGGACACACTAGCGGTATCTTGAAAGATTGTTATAGTGTGCTAATCAAAATTGAGGTCTTGAGTTTGATCAAAATAGACACAAATAGAATATAATCATAAAGTGTGTCAAATGTTGTTTTTGACACATTCGAGGGAAATGGAATTGCTTATGTCAAATCTAGTATTTAACATAATGATTAGATGATGATACTTAGATAAAAAATCTAGGTATATTCTTTATGCTATAATTATCATGTTTATGTGCTCTAACGTATGTTATGATCTCATATCATACATACTGTAAGAACCTATGTTGATTTTGATAAAATCAACCGAGTTAAGTTAGGTCATGTGTCGTTATGATGTATTATGTCTAAGTGTGTAGAAATTTAGGAACACAAGAAGTCGAACAGAAGATACGGTGAGCGAGAAAGATGAAATGGGAAATGAGTCGACTAGCTTGGTGCATCTGAGGGACGAAAAGTTATGCAAGAGTACATCGGTGGATAAAAAGAACAAACGTGGAGCGTTCGAGGGATGAGAAGTCGAGAGGAAGTCGGTTAAAGGAGAAGATTGGAGTTAGATTAGGGTGAGCTCAACTCCGAATGGATGAAGCATCACCTAAGCGATTGGAGTTGTTCATTCTCGGATGAACAATGCTCAAGGCGCCTCTAATAGATCTGAAGGCACCTCAGATGAATAGTATTGAGGCGCCTTAGGGCAACTAGAGACACCTCCAATTTGCAAGAGCATGAAGGCACCTTAGATGATCAAAGTGTTGGGGTTGCAAGGTTGCAAACGTAGTCCCACATTAAAAGTACATGAGAAATATCATGAGTTTATAAGAAAAAGATATCTTCATTAGCATGAGGCCTTTTGGATAGAATCCAAGAGCAAAACCATGAAGGCTTGGCTCAAAATGGATAATATCATACCATTATGAAGATATTTAAATTCTTTTCGATCCTTCAATTGGTATCAGAGCGAGGTCGCTCTTCACCGAACTAACCACCAGAAGAAGCACGAGCCAGAGCCATAATCCAAGATCGAACCATGTGGGTGAAACCTTGAATAAAGTAGAGGAGACCCTGAGCAAGTCAAGGTGACCTGATGCTCGTGGAGAGACCTTTGTTGGGATGTATACTGTAAGCCTAGCTTTTGTATGAACATATGTTTTGAAATATTTTGAAATGAGAATCACTTTGGTCAAATATTTATATTTTATATTTATATATATATCAATGCAGTTATCCATTTAATTTATATTATAGATAACATGGTGTGTGGTGCCACATAGAAGATCATGTTATCGGTTCCTTATAAATTATAAATAGTAGCTCACAACCAAGATGGATTGGGACAAACTATTGGAACGACTATAGTGTAATTTGGTATTAGTCTGTCTTAACTATAAAATTACACTAGTACACTATGTGTGTATTGAGTAGGATCGTTTGAGGTTGTTTGATTTGTACTGATTACATAAAAGAACAGAACCTCTGTTATTATGGATGCACGTCCTCTTAATCCCTATATAATAACAAGTACGTATACTTAGTATTTATTTCTTTAACTTATCAATGGGTGAGATTTATTCGTTAAATCAATAGGCCCGATGAGTTGGGAAATAATATTGTTTATATGGTGTGTTGTTGATTATAGAAGGAATTTGAGTCCTAATTATTTAGGCTGATGATGTCCCCTTGAGGAGCTCATAAGGATTATAATGTAAATCCTGCAGGTGGACTTAGTCCGGTATGATAATAAAGTTGAGTGGTACTACTCTTGGAATCAGATGTTAATTAATTGAGTTGACAGTAACTCATTTAATTAACAGACATACGATATCTTAAACACAGAGAGATTAACACACTCATGATAAGAAAGAGCCAATATTGTAATATGAGATTGGTGCGGTAGTTCAATAATAACCCTTTAGTGGTATGAGTTATTATTGATGGACTTGAGTTGAATGTTCGGGCCGAACACAGGAAGCCCAAGCCCATCAGGAGGCCTAAACCAATTTCTCTTCTAGGTCTCTGTTGTAGCCTCTATATAAAGCCTCGCATCCACCCATCCACATTGTTGTTGTGGTTTTTGGTTAGCCTCCTCCTTTCCTAGGGCCGACGACACCTCCTCCTCCTTTCCTAGGGTCGGCGACACCTCCTCCTCCTCCTTGCTAGGGTCAGCGCCACCTCCTTCTCCTTGCTAGGGCCGGCTCCACCTCCTTTCTAGGGGCCAGCGCCTCCTCCTTGCTAGGGCCGACGCCTCCTCTTGCATCCTTTGTGGACGGTGGCTTGGAAAAGAAGAAGAAGAGGAGAAGGTGCCCCATCCTAGCTATTCTCTTGGTGGTTGGCGGTTTGGAAACGACGAAGGGAAGGGTGTTTGTTATCTTGGTAGATCGCTACCCACACGATACCCAAGAAAAGGAGAGGAATATAACAGAAGATCAAGAGGTCTTTCACTATAAAAGAAATGTACAACTAGCTCTTTGATTCCGCTACATAATTAGTTTAATTTTCTTTGTATCGATCCTGAATACCAACACAAGAGACCAGTGATCTTGTATTTCGATCAAGGTGTATTTTGATCTGTCAAGTACTTGCTCGATTGATCAAACACATGTCTGATCGAAAATGCGGGTTGCTAGGAAAAGTTCTGCACTTCTACAATTTTTGTACAGGAGAAATTGAAACAGAACAGAATTCCAGCGCCTTCCTAGGCTCCTTTTCAATTCTGCACATCTAGATTCATGAAATTCTAAAGTTAAAAATAAACTCTCTAAAGTACTTAACTTTAGATCTTTTGAAATATAATAAGAGTCTATTATAGACATCCATTCTTGTGTCCTAGGGAAAGTATTTAAGGCATACCTTAACGAATCTCGATTTGTTACCTGTTCTCCAAGATTTGTAAGTCTAATTATTAACTCCTTCAGCTTGGCGTGCAGTTATGCTACTGACTCTCTTTCTTTCATCTGGAGGTTGGCCAGTTTGTTCTAGAGCAGATCCCGTTTTATGAGCTTGGCTTTGAACGTACATTCATGTAGCTCAGGAACTTCTCCCAAAGTTCCTTTGCTGATTCGTAGGCAACGATTCGACTGACTTCTTACGGAGGCAGCATACTCAGCAGATAGAATTCGGCTGGTCCATTTGCTACGATGTCTGCTTGCACCTTCTTGGTCTATTGGTATTCCTCTTTTTCACCTCCTTGTGGGTCCTTGAGAGATACAAAGGCATATTTAATTATTAAAATAATTCAAAGTCTATTTTAAAAAAATACCTCCATACTTTTTCTCCATATCGTGAATTCTCCCATGAACTTCGACGGATAGATGCTCGGTCCAGCCATCATCTTGGTGTTTCAGTCGATGGTTAGTTCTTCTAAGGCATTCTAGCTCTGCTACCACTTGTTGGAACAGCGTGGGCCGACAAGAGGGGAGTGAATTACCTGTAAAATAAAATTAATCCCTTCTCCTACTTTGAACTCGATTAGTAGCACAATTAAAATAACAATAATAAAACTGAATTAAGCAACTTAAAAGAAATTAAGAGGCTAGAGTTTTACTTGGTTACAACCTAGATAGTTGTTAATCCAAGGCAGTGAAAGACACTAAAAGATATCCTTCGTTGTAGGCGGAGAAGCCTCTTATAATCGTTGAAAAGCTCAAAGAAATGCTAGGAAAGTGTTACAAGAGTTGTAGTTCAAGTTGTCATTTATTTCCTAGATTCAGGAGTCTTTTTATAGCCATTGAAAAATTCTATCCGAAGCTGTAAGGCGCCTCCAGGATGGTCCAAGGCGCCTTCTAACAGATAGGTCTTATCCGTCGAAGATAAAACCTTATCTTCGCTAACGGTCACTAGAAGGCGTCTTCTATGGGTGGAAGGCATCTTCGCATTGTTCATCGAAGGCGCCTTCCAAAGGCTTGGAAGGCGCCTTCAGTACTGTTCATCCAAAAAATGATTAACTTCCCTTGTTAACCATTTTTCGCTCTGCTCGCTTGGGCTACCCTGGGATACTTACAGGTTGTATCTCTTTCCAAGTAAACCCACGTAGGGGTCGTGCCCATGGGACACACCAGTGATTCATCTCAACAGGCTCCATAGGTAGGTCGTGCCCAAGAGACATGATCGTGTCTCCCATTTTCCAGAATTTCCATGGCCCTGTGTCTCCCATTTTCTAGAATTTGTATGGTTCGATCGTGCCTCCTTCCCATGGTATACACATCACGATCATGCCTCTCAGGTACGACCGTGTGGTGTGGAGCCGGGGTCGTGTCCCCCCGCTATAAAAGGAGATTTTCTCTCCTTTTGAGAGTATTTTGGATTTGGGGCTCCACCCCTTTTTTTGGAGTAAGGGTTCTCCCCTTGGGGGAAATCCTAGAACCTCTTCTAAGAGCCGCTATGATGATCTGTCCACCGTCAGAGCTTGGAGACACCTCTAACGACATTGGAATTCATAGATAAGCATTCATCTTCTCTCTATGTCATGTATTGAGTTGTGGATTGTTATTTCTTCGTCTCTTGGTTTTGTTTTCCTTCTTCATGAAATAGATTCTCCAGATCTAGAATGTAGAGAGTAATTATAATGTGATATTGATATATGAACTATGAATTTGCTTATTCCTTTATTTAATAATATGTTTATAACTTGTTCTATTATGTTGTACTTTGTTCATATTGTGTATGAGGTAAATGCATTTAGATGTAAAGGATTGATTATCATATAGAGGAGATACTTTAGATTGTATGATTGAGTGACTCTTAGTGACAGAGGGTATCCCTTTAATTGAACTTTCTAGAGTATCGTCTTGAAACATGAGTCATTTTTCTACAAGGGATTAACTAGTTAGCACTTAATGGATTTTTCCCGACTTAATGTTAGATAGTGACTTGTGTAACTAGAGATTGTATGACCGAGGGCCCTTAGTGACAGAGGGTATCCCTTTAACCGGACTTTCTATGTTACATCTTTACTTAATATCATTAATCTAATGTTAATAAGTAATTGAGAAAACTCTAGAGATTATATGATTGGGGGGCCCTCAGTGATAGAGGGTATCTATTTAACTAGATTTTCTAGAGTCACTTTTTAATTTAATGACATTAGAAATTGGTATAAACTATTTGGTGTGATCTTCAGGGGGCAGTATCGATAATTTGGTTAGAATCTCTACAAGAGTATAAGCATGAACGTAAGGAGATAAATAATTTATAGATACATTAACTAGCATCATAATGAAACTGAAATCCTAGAATCACTCCCACAATTCCAACTTCTCTCTTTACTCACTTATGCTCACTTTCTCTCTCCACCCCAGGGTTAGTCAATGAGGCAACTAGGTTTTCATCAAAAAAAAATGAGGCAACTAGGTTTATCATTCTCTCTCTCTCTCTCTCTCTCTTGCGCGCGCACACGCGCGCGCGTTTGTGACCAACATAGCTTTTGATCATCTAAATAACTTGCATTCCAAAATCGACTAGTGCTTAATCAATAATCCTTGTGGATCAATATTTTTATTATTTGTCGAGTTACCATGAACTTGCAGTGAGACAACATCACTACTATCCTTCTCCTTCTCATATACTTTCTGAAGCTGAAGAAGCCTCTTATAAGTTGTTCTTACAAACAATATAAGCAAAAACAAGACATAAAAGTAAATACAATGAAAGTAAACTACTTTACATGAATCTCGCTTTGGGCATTTTCTTATTGCTTGTATTTGCCTCTTGTTGATTTGAAAATACAACAACACTTCATACTCAAACCTCCAAGAATTGACACCTTCAAATGACCTCGAAACCCACTTTTTATAGGGTTGCATTCAGGTTCATTTCCGTCTGGCAGTTGATTGCTTACCTTTATCAATCGATTATTTTGTTGTAATTCGATCGTTTAAATATGTAGAACGATTATTTTTACCCTAGCAATAGATTGTTAGGAGTCACCAATCAACTGCCAATAAATAATTGCAGTCGAATTGTCCAATCAATTTCACAGTGTTTTGTTTGCTGCTATAGCACCATCAATTGATTGCTAGATTCCAGTAATCAATTGCCATCAATTGAACTAGGTAGTATTACTGGACTCCAACAATCAATTGCCATCAATTGAACTGGGCAGTTGCATTGCAAATCTTCGTTCTCACCTCAAACCCCGAATTCAAGGTTTAGGGTTAGCAATTAATTGCTACCTCTGTTTTAGTCTTTTTAAGGTTAAACTCTGTTTTACTTAGTATTCGATTGACCTTAATGTACTAGGACTTTTCATTGCCCAACAATTGATCAACTTTGACCTGTCAAGATTTTATCATTGCCTAGAATTCGATTAACCTCTATCTACCAAGACTTCATCGTTGTATAACATCCAATTAGCCTTGACCTGTCAAGATTTCATCCATATACTTAGTGTTTGATCTTTTATGATCTACTTGAACATTGCACCTTGCTAACTCCCTATTAGACTTTCCTCATTGTCAAGTGTTTGGTCCTCTATGATTCACTTGAATTTTCCTTCTCATATCAACTTCCTATTGGTCTTCTGATTACTGGGTATCTGTTCAACCATAACTCACCTGAACTTTCCTCTCGCATGCCAAGTGTCCAGTCAATTGTAATCCACTTGAACTTCTCCACCATCAAATATCCGATCAATTTTAATTAACTGAGCTTAGTCAATTTAGTCAATCTTGACGAAAGATCAATGACACCAATACTAATTTGATAAAAAAGTTTTATAATATTATGATATAATATAATGTAATATTGAGATCTCTATAAATTTAATTTATATATCATATATACATAAAAATTAAATGATGCATAATTATTCTTCTAATATTAAATAGTTTGTTTAATATTAATGATTGTTGCTTAGTATTGAGCACGCTCCAAGTCTCTTACTATTTGATACTTAATTTCAACATCGGAATCTTCACCGGCCAAACTTCTTAATTCGGGTTTTAGCTGTAGCATAATATCTAACAAAAACAAAAATGATGAAATGTTTTATTTAGTGCCTCGTTAAGACTTAAGAATGAAGAGACAATATGAATGCATATTAATTTCAACCCCCTTTTCTTCCATTATTCACTTTCCCCTCCCTATGATAATATGGAGTATACTTTGATCTGTATTAAAGGAGTTAAATGATATTTCTAACTTTATAGTCGTCGGATCATGAAAATGCCCTTCGCCTCCAACTCTCTACCTGTCCACCCCACGAATGTCTTTTGTGAATGACTTTCGATCTAGCATTTTGATATCTGCAATGGGTTCGAGAGAACATTCCATAGTTCAAAAGAGTGTTGTTTGACCTTATGGCCTTATCTAGCTTTTGACCTAAACGGCAAAGGCTTTCATCTTCTTCCCGTGCTTAGTGGTTGTGATCTTTTATCTTCGTGGTGAGCATGAAAGTGCAAGTGTTGCGAGAATCAACCATTTATTTAATGAGATGTGCATGCTTTGACTTAATATTGGTTGTATCTACCCACACAGATAGAAAAAAAGAAGCAAGAAAAACTTTTTTTAAAACATAATTATTAAATCTAGCACATATTTTATTACAAATCTAGAATCAACTTCAATATATAGCTAACACATGAATAAACACTAACTTTTAAGTTAAGAACACAAAGGCTATTGTCTCAAAATGGTTACATAAGAGACAAAATGGCTAAATATTTCCTTGATCAAACTAGTCTGATTATAATCTGATCCCGTTCGAACGCTGAGTCGATGGACACTGGGCACGGGGCGCTCTTCCAGATGATGATGTGGATCTCTGACCGGCCGTATGGTTCTCCGACGAACCTGTAAGGAAGTCGGGCCAGGGAGGGGTTCCCGGCGACGACCCTCCGACGCTCAAGTCAGGCAAGAGGAAAACGATGAAGTGACTCCGAATATGAGAGATTGCGTACCTCCGGCGAAGTCTGAGGGCTCTTATATAGAGCTGTGGGGAGGCGTGTGCACACCTACCGAGGCGTACACGTGTCCTATACAATACCTCTCTGATGGGACAGAGGAGCATGCTAGAGGAGCATGCCTGACACCATACTGCTACAGTCTGAGCACCTCTCTGATGGGACAGCAGAACCTTCCGTCGTACGATTCTGCGTATGGCCTGGTCGTCGAATATGCCTGCTGTCAGAAGATGATGTTCCCCAATGTCCCCTTGTCCTTGTCTCCTTTCTCCCCGAGCCGAGCGTCCATCCGCTCGGCAGGCATCGGTCCGACCGGGCGTAGGTATCGGTCCGACCGGGTGCTCGGCTGAGACTGTTCCTTCACAGCATTGATGCTTTACGCTTAGGCCGAGCGGGCTACCCGCTCAGCCCGGCGACCCTGTTCACCATGAGCGTCGGAAACCCGACTCCCCGTCGAGTTGTCTTTGATTCCGCCCGGACCCGATCGGCCGGTTGACCTGACACTTCTCCGATCGGATGGGCCTCACGCTGACCATTTTGTCTTTTGACCTCCACGTGGCGTTGACTCCCCTCCAGAGGGGGTCCCCCTACCTTACTGCCGGATCACTTGCCTCCCCTTCAAGTCTAGTCGAAGGAGGCACATAGTCCGACTGACTGGACGCCCGTAGCGCCGAGCGACACATCCAAGAAACCATCCTCCGCTCGGCCCGTGTGGAGGTAGATACGGCCTCAGTCAACGTCACCCTCCCTCGGATCTCCTCGGAATTTGCGCCAATCTCCGTCATTAAGGCCAAGCACGCACTCATTAAATGCACTCCAGTGGCCGAATGCCATGTGGCGCTGCTGTCGTCATCTTACGGCGGCGGCGTTGCGGGCGACGAGACCGAGGCGGTTTGAAATGGACGGTCCGATGCACGCTTCAGTTCCCGTGACCTGCATCCGATGGTGGAGGCCGCTCGGGCCCAACCCTATAAAGTCTTCACCTTCTCCCCCTACTCGCCACATTTGTGCTTTCTCGTGCTCCACATCTTCCTCTGGCGTCTTTGCTCCGGTGATCCTACTGCTGCTTCTTCCGGCAACCTCTCCCCTTCTTCCTTCGATCTTCGTCTGCTTCCGTAAGATCCTTCTGCCATCTTCTTTTCATTTCCTGTTTTTCCTCGTGCTTTCTTCTCCTCTTCGCGTTCTCGTCTCCCGGTTACGATTCGGTTTCCTTTCTTAAGCTTTTTGCCCTTTCGTCCATCTCTTGCTCCTTTTCCCGCTCGGCTGATGGCCAGCTCTTCCCAACCTCAAGACCAAGCCCTCGGCCCGTGGTATACCACCATGGAGTCGCGCTTCGATCGGCGCGACGCCGATATTCTGATGGATAATTTTGACATCCCCTCTGACTTTGAACTTATCTTACCCTCCCCCTCCGCTCGGCCACACAAGCCACCGCGCGGAGCTTTCTGTGTTTTTCGCGACCAGTTCATAGCCGGTCTGCGCTTTCCAATCCATCCCTTTATCGTAGAAGTTTGTAATTTTTTCGGCATTCCGCTTAGAAGTTTAGTCCCTAACACCTTTCGCCTTCGATGCGGCGTTGTTGTCTTGTTCAAAATCCACAACATTCCCCTCCGACCGGAGGTCTTCTATTATTTTTATTATCCTAAACAGTCCGAGCTGGGTACTTACATGTTCCAGGCTCGGCCCGGTTTAGTTTTCTTTAATAAACTGCCCTCTTCCAATAAACATTGGAAAGAGTATTCCTTCTATCTCTGTCTCCCCGAACGGGCCTCTTTCCGGACCCAGTGGCAGGTCGGACCGCCAATCTCCCCTGAGCTAAAGAGGTTCAAGACCCGACCGGACTATCTTCACGCTGCCAACATGCTAGCCGGTCTGAAGTTCAACATCAACAAATTCTTACCCGAAGGGGTGATGTACATATTTGGTCTGAGCCCGATCCGGACTCCCCTCCCGAGCGGCTTCGGTAAGAATTTTACTTGTGAATTCGCCTTGATTGCTAACTGATTTTCTTCTTTTTCCTTTGCAGCGGACATTGTCATGGAGTCCGTGATGGCCAGAATTTTGAAGAGGAAAGCGGCGGCGCTCGAGGCCGCAGCTGCCAAGGAGATGAAGGCGCTTGGCATTGAGCCGGTCGGCTCACACGAAGGGGAGAGCGGGACTCACGAGGAGTCGGCCGCTCAAGCCTATGCCCGGGATGTGGCCAGAGGCGCCACCCCTAGCAGGGGGCTAACTGTCCATGAGGAAGACTCTGCTCAGGAGGAAGAGCGCCCTCTCCGATAAAAGAGGCACCGAACGGAGACACCACTTCACTCGGCCACTTCCGTGGTCTAGCCGTCCGAACGGACCACCGCCGATTCTCGCGGTAAAGCCCCAGCGGTTGAGGCGATTTCGTCCGATCGGACCCTATCCCAGCTGGTGTTGGTTGCTACTCGGAAAACCTAGAGGTTCCACTGTACAAAAATTTTGTACAAAGGTCTGAACCTTTTCCTAGCTACCATGTGTTCTTTTAAATTAAATTTTGGATCGCCTGCGGAACTTAACACGTTTGATCCAAAACTTAATCTATTTGTTCTTTTAGGTTTTGACTTGGGTCTCCTGCGGAACTTAACACGTTCGACCCAAATCACCTTAAGTTATTAATTCCATTAAATATTAATTTCCATAATTGGTTCCCAGTACTGACGTGGCGAGGCACACGACCTTCTTGGATATGGGAGCAACCACCACCGACTAGACAAAACCTTTTATAGAAAGCTAATATTTAATTTCCTAAAATAACTTTAGGTCAACCGAAAAGAACAATCAAATCACAAGGAAAAAAAACAAAGAAACACTATATCGAAAACAAATTCGAAACACTATAATCGTATGCCTCTTGTATTTAGTATTATTTCCAAAAATAACTAGTATGATGCGGAAAGAAAAATTACTAGTTATACCTTTTAGAAAGACCTCTTGATCTTCTACCGTATTCCTCTTCTAACCTTGGACGTTGTGTGGGCAACGATCTTCCGAGATGAGAACCACCAAGCACCTTCTTCTTCCTTACAAGTTTCGGCCATCAAAACTTCTCCTAGGATGAAGAGGTTCGGCCACCACCACCATGCTCCAAGGGATGCTAGAAAAGAGGCTTCTTTTCTCTCCTTCTTCTCCTTCTTAGATCCGGCCACCAAAGCTATCTCCACCATGAGAAGGTTTCGGCCACACAAAGGAGAGGAGAGGAAAGAAAGGGCCGACCACACCCAAGGAGAAAAGAGAGGAAAAATAGAATAGAGTCGTTCACCATGAAGCCTCCTCTACCCCCTCTTTTATAATCCTTGGTCTTGGCAAATAAGGAAAATTTACTAAAAACTTCCTTAATTCTTTTGCCATTGAAAAGGAAAATTTATTTAATTAAAATAATTTTCTCTTTTCAAATTATAATGGCCGACCACTCTTCTCCCCAAAACAAGGAGAGTTTTAATTAAAACAAAAATTAAAACTTCCTAATTTGTTTCTAGAAATTTATAAAAATTTCTCCAATAATTTTAATCCCTTCATGATTGGTTAATAAAAAGAAATTTTATAAATTAAAATCTTTCTTTTAAACATGTGGATAATTTCCAAAAAGAAAAGTTATCTCTAAAAATTAAAATCTCCTTTCAATGTACAAATAAGGAAAGATATTAAATATTTTCTTAATCTTTTGTAGAAACTAATAAAAGAGAATTTTTAATTTTTAAACTTTCTTTTAAATCATGAATATAATTAAAGGAAAGTTTTTACCAAAATTAAAATCAACCTTTTAATTTACAAATAAGGAAAGAGATTTTAACTCTTCTCTTAATCTTTTGTAGAATCTTATAAAAGGAAGGATTTAAATTTTTAAACTCTCTTTTAAATTATATTATCCACATAAGAAAAATTTTAAAATTTAAAATTTCTTTTTATTTAATAGGGCCGGCCACATGAATTCACCCATGAACATACCCATGGCCGGCCCTAGCTTGGTCTCCAAGCTAGCTTGGCCGGCCCCTATAGGATGGGTAAGAAGGTGGGTATAGGTGGGTATAGTACTCTATAATTAAGAGGCTACGATAGGGACCGAGAGGAGGAATTGGTTTTGGTCTCCCGATAAAATTAAGCATCTCGTGCTCGCCCCGAACACACAACTTAATTTTATCAATAATAATTCATTCCACTAGAGAACTATTATTGAACTACCGCACCAATCCCAAATTACATTTTGGGCTCCTTCTTATCATGAGTGTGTTAGTCTCCCTGTGTTTAAGATAACAAATGTCCACTAATTAAGTAAGTTACTGACAACTCGCTTAATTAATATCTAGCTCCAAGAGTAGTACCACTCAATTTCATTGTCATGTCGGACTAAGTCCACCTGCAGGGTTTAACATGACAATCCTTATGAGCTCCTCTTGGGGACATTCTCAACCTAGATCACTAGGACACAGTTTCCTTCTATAATCAACAACACACACTATAAGTGATATCATTTCCCAACTTATCGGGCTTATTGATTTATCGAACTAAATCTCACCCATTGATAAATTAAAGAAATAAATATCAAATATATGTGCTTGTTATTATATTAGGATTAAGAGCACACGCTTCCATAATAACTAAGGTCTTTGTTCCTTTATTAAGTCAGTATAAAAGGAACGACCTCAAATGGTCCTACTCAATACACTTTAAGTGTACTAGTGTAATTATATAGTTAAGATAAACTAATACCTAATTACACTACGACCTTCCAATGGTTTGTTCCTTTCCATCTTTGTCGTGAGCTACTGTTTATAATTTATAAGGTACTGATAACATGATCTTCTGTGTGTGACACCACACACCATGTTATCTACAATATAAATTAATTGATCAACTACATTTATCATAAATGTAGTCATTTACCAATGTGATTCTTATTTCTAGATAAATGTTTATACCAAAAGCTAGGCTTTTAGTATACACTCTAACAGCTGGATGCGTCCGCGGACCCCCTCGAGGCTATTCCCTTCAGCGCCCTTCCGCCCGCTCCCCGCCAAGTCCAACGTTCGGTCATTTTGTCCCAGTTTTCTGTGTCGGTCTCCGATCCTTCCCCAGCTTCCGCTCAGACGACTCCCGGTCGGCACCGTACTATCAGGGTCTCCCTGCATCTCCCCACCGAAGAGCTGATGCCCGAGTCCGATCGGCCAACCGCGCCCGAGCACATGATCACCATAAAGGGGCCCCTAGCCGAAATGTGGACTGACGCTCGGGCACGTGTCGTAATGATTCCACTCAGCAATCTGGCCAATAGCCATATGCAGCAGACCACTGGGGTAAGTATGTTTTCTTTGAAGTCTTTTACGCATTCTTTCCGATCGGCCATTAACAATCTTACTTATGTCAGAGATGGGTGGAGGAGATCGCTGTTTCCAATCGTCTAGCCATGGTGGACGAGGAGCTAAAGAGGCTAAGGAGTTCGGGCGGCGCGCCTTCCCAGGGTCCATCCTATGCCGAGCTGCAGAAAGAGCTCAAGAAGACCCAAGATCTGCTGGTGGCTGAGCAAAAGAAGACGGTCGATCAGGCCTATACTCTAGGAGAACTTGAGAGACAAGTGAAGACGCTTGATCGGAAGATAAGCCTTGCCACCGATCAGAAGAAGACGGCCATTGCTGACCTGGAGAAGAAGAATGTCGAGGCTCGGGGCCTGGAGCAACGAGTCAAAGAGCTGATGGATCAGCTGGCCGGCGAGAAGGCGGCCCGATCGGACGAGGTGATGAAGCTTGAGGCTGCCTTGCAAGAACACCAGGCCGCCGTCGACACCTCCCGAGCGGCCCTCAAAGAATACCAAGAGGCTGAGCCAAGCCGGGTCGCCGCCTTGAGGCTAAATTACATCCGTTCGGTCGAATTCTCCGAAAAAGTATGCGAGCGGATGTATACTGCTTTTGAGCTGGCTGTCACCGCCACGACGGACTATCTGAAGTCCAAGGGTCAGCTCCCTGACTCCGCCAGCATCCCGGCCCAAGACTATGCGGTGCTCCTCAGCAATATCCCTAAGGACCTTTATGATTTTTTGGAGTAGAAGTCTTTATGTAATTCGGTCGTTCGGCCAAAAAACTTCCTTTTTTTGTAATTCGGCCGCTCGGCCTTGATTTCTATAATTTCCATGAAAAATTTATCTTTGTGCAACTTCGTTTTTACTTTGCATGCTTGTGGGTGACTGGTCGGGGCCTATGACACACAACTCGGACAACTAGGCCTCCCGAGCGGGCGTAGGTGGCATTCGACTTGTCACTACTTTCCCTTGCCGCTTATCTTCAAACGTCTTTCGTTCCAGCCGGAGGGTTTATAGTTGCCGGTGCGACTCTCGATATTTAACGTCGAGAACTCAACGGTCTTCCGACCGGAGGGTTTATAGTCGCCGGTGCGACTCTCGATATTTAACATCGGAGCTCGATGGTCTTCCGACCGGAGGGTTTATAGTCGCCGTCGCGACTCTCGATATTTAACGTCGGAGCTCGACGGTCTTCCGACCAGAGGGTTTATAGTCGCCATCGCGACTCTCGATATTTAACGTCGGAGCTCGACGGTCTTCCGACCGGAGGGTTTATAGTCGCCGGTTCGACTCTCAATATTTAACGTCGGAGCTCGACGGTCTTCCGGCCGTAGGTTTTATAGTCGCCGGTGCGACTCTCGATATTTAACGTCGGAGCTTGACGGTCTTCCGACCGGAGGGTTTATAGTCGCCGGTTCGACTCTCGATATTTAACGTCGGAGCTCGACGGTCTTCCGGCCGGAGGTTTTATAGTCGCCGGTTCGACTCTCGATATTTAACGTCAGAGCTCGACAGTCTTCCGATTCGGCTGACAATGCCCTATACTTGCGCTAATTTTCTGACTTTTTTACTCCTGCATTTCAAGTATACAGCCGAACGGAAAGTACACAGCATACATTACATTGGCGCACCTTTCATCCCGCCCGGTAAGGCTGGAGATGATTTGAGCTCCATTGTCGATCTAGCTGCCGTCCGTCTTCATCCTCCAAATAATAGGCATCTGAGCGGAGCTTTTCGATGACTTTGAAGGGGCCAGCCCAAGGAGCCTCCAGCTTGCCAACGTCCCCAACCGGCTTTACTTTCTTCCACACTAGGTCGCCAACCTGGAATGCTCTAGGGATCACGCACCGGTTGTAGTTCTGCTTCATTCTCTGCCGGTACGCCATCAGCCGGACGGACGCCTTGGCTCGCTCTTCATTGATCAGGTCCAACTCCATCTTCCTCCGCTCGACATTTTTATCATCATAGTTCTGGATCCGGACGGACTCTACGCCTACTTCAATTGGGATAACTGCTTCGCCGCCGTACACTAAATGGAATGGCGTGACGCCCGTTCCCTCCTTTGGGGTCGTGCGGATAGCCCATAGGACGCCCGACAGCTCGTCCACCCAGCTTCCTCCTATGTGGTCAAGTCGAGCCCGAAGAATTCTGAGGATTTCTCGGTTGGTTACTTCAGCTTGGCCGTTGCTCTAGGGATACGCCACGGAAGTAAAGTGTTGTTCGATGCCATAACTTTTGCACCATTCTTCGAGCTGCTTCCCGGCGAACTGTCGCCCGTTATCAGATATGAGCCGGCGAGGAATGCTGAACCGACAGATTATATGCTGCCAGATAAACCTTTTGACCATCTGCTCGGTGATCTTGGCAGTGGCTCGGCCTCCACCCATTTGGAAAAGTAGTCGACAGCCACTAGTAAAAACTTCCGCTGACCGGTCGCCATAGGGAACAGACCTACGATATCCATTCCCCATTGATCGAACGGACAGGACACTGTAGATGCTTTCATCTCCTCCGTCGGTCGGTGGGAGACGTTGTGGTACTTTTGGCAGGAGAGGCACGTCGCGACAGTCCGAGCGGCGTCTTCTTGCAGGGTTGGCCAGAAGTACCCGGCCAGCAGGATCTTCCTAGCTAGAGATCGTCCGCCCGGATGTCCTCCGCACGATCCTTGGTGCACTTCCTGGAGGATGTAATCCGTGTCCTCCGAGCTCACACATTTTAAAAGTGGGCGGGAGAAAGCCTTCTTGTAGAGTCGGTCTCCAACGAGTGTGAACCGGCCGGCTCTCCTCCTCAATAGCTGGGCTTCCTCCCGATCGGACGGTGTCACACCCGAGCGCAGAAACTCCGTGATGGATGTCCTCCAATTGCTCGGGAATGCAAGGCCTTCCATCCGGTCAATGTGCGCCACCAAGGATGCTTGCTCAATTGGCGGCTGGATGACGACCGGTGATATTGAACTTGCGAGCTTGGCTAACTCATCTGCCGCCTGGTTCTCTGCTCGGGGTATCTTCTGGATGATGACCTCTCTGAAGTGGGTCTTGAGCTTTTCAAAGGCCTCAGCGTAGAGCTTGAGCCGAGCGTTGTTAATATCAAAAGTGCCCGAGAGCTGCTGGGCGGCCAGCTAAGAGTCTGAATGGAGTGTCACCCGACCGACTCCTACATGCCGGGCGGCCTGCAAGCCGGCTATGAGGGTCTCATACTCCGCTTCATTATTTGTGGCTCTGTAATCCAGCCGGACGGATATGTGCATCCGTTCTTCTTAGGGGGAGAGTAATAGCACGCCAATCCCGCTCCCGAGCCGAGTGGACGATCCATCCACAAATATTTTTCACATTGCTTCAGGCTCGGGATTTTGCACCTCGGTAACAAAATCTGCTAAGGACTGCGCCTTTATCGCCGAACGGGGTTAATACTGAATGTCAAATTCACTCAACTCTGTTGTCCATTTGATGAGCCGTCCGGACGCTTCTGGGTTTAGCAGCACTCTTCCCAATGGGCTATTCGTCCGGATGATGATTGTATGTACTAGGAAATAAGGACGAAGTCTCCGAGCGGCGAGGACCAAAGCAAAAGCTAGCTTCTCGAACCCAGTGTAGCGAGATTCAGCTTCTTTTAGGATATGACTCAAGAAGTACACGGGTTGTTCTTCACCGCTCGTCCTCACTAATGCCGAGCTTACTGCCCGCTTGGTTGAAGATAAATAAATACAGAGCGGCTCACCTACAGCCAACTTGGCTAGTACGGGCAAAGAGTTCAGGTATGTCTTCAGCTCCTCAAACGCCCGATCTCATTCCTCGTCCCAATGAAACTTAGTAGCTTTGCGTAGGATCTTGAAAAAAGGGAGACTCCGGTCGATAGTCTTAGAGATGAATCTTGACAATGCAGTTATCCGCACGGTCAGACGCTGTACTTCCCTCAGATTTCTTGGGGGCAGCATATCTTGCAACGCTTTTACCTTGCTAGGATTTACCTCTATGCCCCGCTCGGTCACTATATAGCCCAAGAAATGCCCGCCTTTTGCTCTGAACAAACATTTCTGAGGGTTCAGCTTAATTCCATACTTTCTCAGCGTTTGGAAGGTTTCCTCCATGTCCGTAAAAAGATCAGCCGCTAAGACGGACTTGATGAGAATATCATCCACGTACACTTCTAAATTGCGTCCGATCTGCTCTTTGAATACCTTGTTCATCAAGCGCTGGTAGGTTGCGCCCGCGTTCTTCAGTCTGAACGGCATTACATTGTAACAGTAAGTGCCATCGGCTGTGACGAAGCTGACCTTCTCTTGATTTTCTCGGGCGAGCGGCACCTGATGGTAGCCCTGATAGGCGTCTAGCATGCATATCAGCTCGCACCTGGCTGTGGAGTCCACCAGTTGATCAATCCGGGGTAGAGGGTAGAAATCCTTTGGGCATGCTTTGTTGAGATCCCGGAAATCGATGCAAACCCTCCACTTGTTGCACGGCTTGGAGAGTAGCACTACATTTGCGAGCCAGCTCCGGAACTGGACCTCCCTTATATGTCCGGCCTCCAGGAGCTTCTCGACCTCCGCTCGGATGATGGCATTTTGTTCGGTGCTAAAGTCCCTCTTCCTTTGCTTCACCGGCCGAGCGTCTGGTCGGACGTGAAGCTCATGCTGTGCTATACTTGGCGAAATTCCCGGCAGCTCATGCGTCGACCAAACGAAGACGTCGCAGTTTCTCTGGAGACATTTGATCACCTCCTTTTTCTGGCTTGCTTCCAGATCGGCCGCAATGAATGTGGTGGCTTCCGATCGGGTCGGGTGGATCTGCACCTCCTCTTTTTCTTCATAAACCAAAGAGGGTGGTTTTTCGGTTATGGCGTTCACCTCGATCCGTGGCATCTTCCGCGCGAAATTAGCTTCGGCTCGGACCATTTCGATGTAACATCGCCGAGCTGCCAGCTGGTCTTCTTGCACTTCTCCAACTTGATCTTCAACCAGGAACTTAATTTTCTGGTAGAAGGTGGAGACGACCGCTCGGAACTCACTGAGCGCTGGTCGCCCCAGGATGACATTGTATGCTGAGGGAGAGTCGACCACGACGAAGTTGGCAGTCCGCGTCCTTCTGAGCGGCTCCTCTCCCAGCGAAATAGCCAGTCGGACCTGTCCGACCGGTAGAACTTCATTGCCCGTAAGCCCGTAGAGGGGGGTTGTCATGGGCAACAACTCAGCTCGATCAATTTGCAGTTGGTCGAAAGCCTTTTTAAATATAATGTTGACCGAGCTGCCTGTATCGATGAAAATGCGGTGAATAGTATAGTTAGCTATTACCACTTTGATGAGGAGGGCGTCGTCATGTGGAACTTCGACTCCCTCAAGGTCCCTGGGCCCGAAACTGATTTCGGACCCGCTCGCCCGTTCTTGACTGCAGCCGACCGCATGGATCTGGAACTGCCTGACACTCGTCTTCCTTGCTCTGTTGGAGTCGTCTCCGGTCGGTTCGCCAGAGATGATATTGATTTCTCCCCGGGATGTGTTGCTTCTATTTTTTTCCTCCCGTGCGGACGACCTAGGCCGCTCCTTAGATACCCGGAGATTGTCCTCTTGCCTCTGAGGATGATACCGCTCGGGAGACTGTCTGGATATTCTCCGATCGGCTTCATGGTGTCGTTGTCGCCTGTCGGATGATGGTGATCGACGACGACCACTTCGGGGAGCGGGGTGGGCGATCAGGGGAAGGCTTCAGCAGTCTCGCGTGTTATGCGTGTCGGTCCGGTGGAACGAGCAAAACATGGGGGTCCATACCTTCTTTTTTGGTTTGGGCCGCTCGGCAGCTACCTCTTGAACGACGTGGGACCTTGCGTGGTGAGGGCGGACGGCTTCGGTTCGTGGTCCTCTGGGCGGCTAGTGGCCAGCGAGCGGCTTCCGCTCGGCAGGGGCTAGTCGCTCAGTTGGAGCTTCTTTTCTTCGGGCTGCTTGTGCTTCCTCCATATTAATGTACTCATTGGCCCGGTGTAACATATGATCATAGTCTCGGGGCGGCTTTCGAATAAGTGAACGGAAGAAGTCACCGTCCACAAGGCCTTGCGTGAACGCATTCATCATTGTTTCTGAGGTGGCCGTTGGAATATCTATGGCCACTCGGTTGAATCGTTGGATGTAAGCTCGGAGCGACTCCTTGGGCTCTTGCTTGATGGCAAATAGACTAACATTGGTCTTTTGGTAACACCGACTGCTCGCAAAATGATGGAGAAAAGTGATGCGGAACTCTTTAAAGCTGGTGATGGATCCGTCCGGCAGCCTCCGGAACCATCGTTGCGCCGATCCCGAGAGGGTGGTAAGGAACACCCCGCATTTCACTCCATCTGTGTATTGATGTAGCGTAACTGTGTTGTCGAACTTACCTAGATGGTCGTCCAGGTCGGTGGTTCCGTTGTATTCCCCGATCGCAGGGGGCACATAATGCTTTGGTAGAGAGTCCCGCAGGATAGCCTCTGAAAACTGCCGGTTGATCCGCTCGGGGGAGGCGTCCGTTCGGGGAGCCTTGCCTTTTCTGTTGTCTCTCCTGGGCGCCTCGTCAGATGAAGATCCTCGATCACGGTTAACTGTTGCGACTTTAGGAGGCGTACGGAATAGGGTCCGATGAAATGGAACCGTGGCAGGCGGTGCTTCCGCTCGGCCTCCTGACGTTGACGTCGCTTGTTGCTCCAGCCGCTCGGCTTGCGCCTTCTGTTTCTGTTGCTCCACGAGCTTAGCTGCTCTTGCCTCGATTAGAGCGTCGAGCTCCTCTTGGGAGAGCATCACGGTGTGCGGTCGTCCAGCTTCGTCCATCTCTTCCACTCGGATGTAGGTGTGTTCCCACAGACGGCGCCAATTTGATCTTGTCCAAACGCTGAGTCGATGGACGCTGGGCACGGGGCGCTCTTCCAGATGATGATGTGGATCTCTGACCGACCGTATAGTTCTCCGACGAACC